>NC_045446.1:103169773-103245517 GCF_002776525.5 Piliocolobus tephrosceles | reverse complement strand
AAGGAAGGAAGGAAGGAAGGAAGGAAGGAAGGAAGGGAGGGAGGGAGGGAGGGAGGGAGGGAGGGAGGGAGGGAGAGGAAGAAAAGGGGAGAAGAACGAGGTTCCTCTGCAGCCCGAATGACAGTGGGCAGGGTAGCAGTGGAATACCCTTCATCACTCTATCTCTTTCTCCCTCTCCCCACTCCCTGCCTCACACACCTCAGTTTGGAGTCAGAGGTGAGCTGGAACCCCTGAGGCCTCCTTTTGCATTTCCATCTCAGGTCAACTCCAAACAGGATTTTTCCTTTGGATGAGTCCGGCAATGGAACTGACTACATAGATTACAAGACCTGAAGTCAGAAAACGGATGCGGACCTCTTCCGACACCTCCTCTCCTTGCCTGACTTGCTGGATGGGTGGTGCCTCCCGCAACCCTAGGCTTCCAAGTCCACAAAGGAGAAGACTGGCGAGCAGACGGTGAGGACCCAGCCTGCAATCACAGCGTGTTACTCTGGGTGTGGGTGGGAGCGCAGTGGGCGGTCGAGGGTTGCGTTCTCGCCTCAAAACAAGGGATGGCGGAATCCCCCAACCCCTCCCACCCGCCCCAGGCCGGGGAGCGCTCGTTCGGTGGGGGGCGGGGGCGGGGCCTGTGTCAGGGGCGGGGCCCCGGGCACCTCCCTCCCGCGCTCTCCGTGCTCCCCGCGCTCGGGCGCCACGGAGCTGTCCAGCTTCAGTGCCGAGCCGGCAGCCTCCCGCGCGCACCGCGCCGCCTCCGCGCCGTCCCCGCGCTGCCTCCTGCCCGCCCGCTCCGCGCCCGGCCCCGCCCCGCCCCGCCCCGCCGCGGCCCGTCCACTGCTCCTCGCGGGCCAGAGCCGGCCGAGCGGCTGCCCGCCGGGGCTCTGAACGGCGCGGCGGGGCCGGGAGCCAGGGACCCGCCGAGGAGAGTGGCGGCCCCGGACGGCTGCCGGAGGGGCGGCCGCGCGTGGATGCGGTGGGAGCTGGAAGCCTCGAGCAGCCGGCGCCGTCTCTGCCCCGGGGCGCCCTATGGCTTGAAGGTAAGCACCAGCCGGATGGAGCGGCGGGAGACTCAGGGTCACGGGGAGAGGAGGAGGGAGCTCCAAGGGCAGCGCGGCCGGGACCAGAAGTTTGTGCGTCCACTCCCGGCCGCCTGCTTGGGAGCGCCCGCCTGGGGTCCGGCTCTACACGGGCTCCCCGTCGGGTGGGGGCGGAGGGCGTCCTGAGTCCGCGGCGCCTATCCCCTCTCCCTCCTTCTCAGTAGCCTCCTCGCCACCTAGAAGGGAATCCTCTCCCCGGGCACGAGTGGGCGCAGCTGGGGCAGCCTCCCCGCGGGGCCCCCAGGGCAGCACGGCCGAGCCGCGGCATCGGAGGGCGGCCGCTCCCCACAATCTCGGAAGGGCACTTCCCTCAGCACTCAAGCGCGAGACCCGGGGCTGGCGGCCAGAGTTTCCGACTTCTTCCGGAGGAAGAAGGGCTGTTTTTGGCAACTATATGTTGGTGCGACCTGACCCTTTTCAGTTTCTAAGGTAGAAGCTAAGGATGGAGGAGAGGCAGTTTCTGGCTGGATTCTCCCTCGCCCAGGTTGCCGTTGTCCTTGGTCCTGAACTTTCGCTCTCCTTCGTCTTCTCTCTGGTTGACACCTAATCGGGGAGAGAGGCTTGGGTGCCAGACCCGTTTCGACCTGGGAGTGCAGGCGACGGTGGCGGCAGTAGCGGAGGGTGACCATCCGGCTCTGGGCCCGGCTCTCTGATGGACCGAGAGCCCCTCTAGGGTGGTATGCGGAGGCAGCTCTAAGCACCAGACAGAGCGCGTTCCTATACCTGTCTGAGGCAGGCAGCCCTTGAGCGCTTCCTCTTGAAGAGCAGAGGTAAGAGGGTGCGTGTGCGTCTACATAACAGGCTTCACCATGGACACAAGTCACAGCACTGCAGCTCCGTGGGGACAGGCACTTGCTCTCAGCCACAAGGAAGCTGTCTGAGCAAGTCACTGTTGCCCCACCTGGCACTCCACTACTTTTCGTTCTGGAGCTCCTGAGGTTGGGTGAGGGGGTGATGGAGTGAGGTGCGAGGCACTTTGTGGATCCCACTCCAGATCCTTCTGCAGATCCAAGCCTTTCTGGATTTTGACCAGGCTACAAACCTTTTAGGCTAATCTTTGCTCCTCCTTAGGGAGCTAGATGTTCAATGATTCTCCCCACTCCCACCCTGCTTCAAATGCAAATATGCATGCTTATCTCTGATTCATCCTGCAGCATTAGGACCACTTGAAAAAGAAATCATACTTATCGTCTTTCCCCCATGCAGCTGTTTGATGAGGGTGGGCAGACAGAGCGACTGTGGTCAGCGTAACCAGTTTCAAGAAAATCAGCAAGCTAGTTTCCTAGGTTCCAGTCCCTGCCTTGGACTTCCCTCCCTAGTGTTCAAAATTCCTGGATTATTGGTTTGCAGGGGTTTTTGATGCCATCTCTGAATGCAGACATCTGAGAGAGAAGTGGTTTGGGAGGGCCAGGGTAGTCCCAGCTCTTAAAGATCATTGAGTTCCTTCTACCTTCCCTGCACAGCCTGAGGTGCCCAGAAAATGGAGAGGTTCTGATTTGTTGTAGAAGTCCGGATAGCATTTCTCTAATGGTTTTTTTTTTTCTTTTTAATGAATTCCCTGAGAAGCTGGTTAAAAATGCATATTTTTGCTTCTTCCTTGAAAAACTGCTGAATGAGAATCTCAAGCTGAGGCCCAGGAAATTTATATTTTAACAATGTTTCTGGGTGATTCATAGGTACACTGAATTAGCAAATTACCTCCCCAAAAGTTGAGACTCCTTAGAGAGTCTGTATACGTTTATTTTATTTTGAAAATGGAAAGCAAGTTTATTTTACATAAACTTGGTAGCAGGTATTCTGAGAAAATCCCTTGAAGATACAAAAATGCATTTTTAAGAGTTAAAAGAATCATATTCCTTGGCAACCATTTGCTGATATCTAAAATAATCCTAAATTTCATACATTTGAAATTTATAAAATTAAGGTATTTAATCTCACCCTTTGTCTCCTGCTGTTATACCTGTTAAAATCTTCAAGTGTGAGACTCTTGGTAGAAGGACCATCCCTGTGATTAAATCTCTTTACTGAAAGTAAAGATGCAATCCAGTCTCCTCTCCCCCAGGATCTTCATGGGCTTTTCTTCTTTCTAAAATTTTTGGCCCTTTTAAGGAATCACCAATATGGCTTCAGGTTGACTTATGTAAATACTAACTGTCCCTCTATGGGGGTCAACTCAGTGTTTCCCTCCTGCCCTCCCCTCTGGGTGAGTTATTGTCTTTCATTATGCATGTGCTGTGATCTGTTAACCTAAGTGCTCCTGAAATGCCAAGGAGTGATTAGTTCAGCCTAGTAGCACGTCATGCTCCCCAAGGCTTGTAGCCACTCATGCCCTGCTGGAAGTGACATATTGACTGTATTGATTTGGTTCTTGTGCTCCATAAGCAAGGAGGCTTGTAGGGGTAAAAAGGCTAGTAATGATGCTTGTGGGCTAGTCAGTCTTGTACCTTCACCTACAAGGGTGGATTATTTCTGTCTAGAAAATGCAATTATCTTGAGAATGATATAGGAGGATCTGAAATTGAGAGAACCCCTTCTGTTCTTTCTTTTATACTATGGGAAACAAATGGGAACTTAGGGTCATTAGAAATATGGCCTCATATACTCCTGAGATCGTCTTGCTGAAGCCAGACTGGTCCGGGGTCATCATTCTCTGAATAAACAAGTGTAAGGGGAAACATGTGAGGACTCTGCCTGGAGAGAGTGGTTTTCATCTCCCCTGCAAGTAAAAGTTACATTTTAGTGTTAAGGAAAAAGTGTGACTGTGAAGATAGCACTGTGTATATGTGTGTGTGTTTGTGTGTGTCTGCATACACGTGCATGCACACATATGAGCACGTCGCCCAGGAGAGACAGATATGATGAGACTTCCTTGAGCCAATCCTGTGTTAGCACTCATCACTTCTCCCTCCTTTGTGGCTTAATACCCATGAATCTCCAGCAGTGAAGGTGCCTCAATACCTAGGAAGGGAGGAGAATCAAGTTGAGGTTTTATAATGCCAGAACCCTAAGCCATATTTGCAATATCTCCCAGAATCAGGTTGTATATCATCAGCAGGTTACAGTTACCTAAGAGTTGAGTTCTTGAAAATAGCTTAGAACAGCAGCCCAGTCATTTGCATTTTCCTGGGATATAGTTTACAAGACTTTAGATTCTTAGATTATCTTCTTGGGCTCCTCAGAGGTCATGCTGGATGCCCCTGACTCCAAACAGGGAAGCTGTTTCCTTAGTCCAGAAATACAGTGGTCTTTCTTCTTTTATGAACGTTCTCCTAAATAGAAGTGTGTAAAATTTCCACTTTCTGGACACCAAGACTGGAGTTAGCAACCGAAGCTTCTCCATCCTACCAGGTATTCTACTTAGCAGAGGAGCATCCTGCATATAGGAAACACTTGGAAACCACAGGCAGCAGAAAGTACACAGGTTGATTCAACTTCTCAGCAGGCACCCTCCTTTGTAGGTAGCCTCTTACTTAGCTAAACCCCAGCACCATTTTCCCTCCTCTCACCTCTAGTAAGGTATTTTGTGGCCCTGGGAGGACCTTGGAATTAGGTATAAGCCCTTCTGCTGTCCAGAATATACCATGGAACCACTAAGGTAAATTACTTATTTACCAATTTGAGCAGTAGACTAATGTTAACTCTGGCCTTTTAAATTACTCTAATGGTGTTGGAATCTAACATTAATATACTTTCGCCTCTCACCTGTTCCCATCACCAATGTAATTGAAGATTTATTTCCTCTGTACTAAAATGGATGCAAAACTTTCTTATTTTTTGACAATAAAATCATATTATCTAAATGCATAGGCTTGGAAAATAGCTTGATTATAGTGTCAGTACATGGGGATGGAGAAGTAATAAAATTATAAGACTCAGCCACTTGGTTTGCTTTGATTTGGGTTCAGAGAAAGGAGAGAGATTTGCCCTCAGAATTGCAGATTTTTCTTTTCTTTTTCCTTTCACCTTAATCTGGTAAATGGTTTAAGTCAACACCCTTGGCAGCTGGGATGCTCTTGGAAGGCACAGCCTCTTCTCTCCCTAGGATACATGAGAGTGTTTCACTGCGGAGGGATCAATGACCCTGGTGGCTCCAGTGTATAGGGAGGAGCCAGAGATGACACACTGGGGTCTGAGGCCTCCCTCTTCCCCTGGATAGAAGAAACTGTGCTGCTGCAGTGCTTCGAACTCAGAGGCCTGGAAGCTGCTAGGGGCATTTGGGAGAGTATGGGGCAGTGTACAGAGGTGAGAGCAGAGGAGAAGTAGACCCTTAGGAGGCCCTGAAAGAGGCTGATGTTCTATATGTATTGAATCTAGGCATCAGCTTAGTGTAGTTTGGGCAATTTTGTCATAATCTGATGTCACCTGTAAGGATTTTTCCTTTTTCCAGGAGGAGACGAGGAAATTCTTTGCTGTCTGAAGGGACAGGGAGGGGAAGGAAGGACAACCTCTAGTTTCCCCTGCAGCCCTCTAGGTAATGTCAGCTTGCTTCCAGACAGGGCGGTAAGGAAAGTGAGGCAGACCTGGCTCCCAGGAGCCCCATCAACAGGCTCCTGGGCAGTCCTGCCTTCCAGAAGCTGTGGCTCAGCACAGAACTGCAGCTGTGGCCCCAACGATAATCCCCTGCAGATGTCTGGGAGCCAAAGGGAGTCCTGGGGCCTGTTCATTTGCTATTAGTCTCCTTCAGAACATCCCTGCCCTTCTCGTTTCCACCCCCTCCTTGTTGTTATTGTTTGGGTTCTAAGTGGCCCAGCAGGAGAAAGACATTAGAAATGAAATTATTTTTGTTACATGCTACATCATTGCCTCCTCTCCTACCTGCTACCCCAGGCAGCGCCATCACTAGCAACTCCCAGGATCTCTTGATCTGGAAAAGTGGCTTAGTACCAGGCTTCCCTAGAATGAGAAGTGGTCCTGTTCACCAGTCCCTCCTTTGCTGGCCTCGTCATCATAACAGCCAGCATTTATTGTGCACTTACTGTTTGCAAGGCACTGTGTTCAGCACTTGATGTAGGTTCCTCTTTTAAACTCCCAAGCCTGCAACAACTCTGTGAAATAGGAACCCTGGTTTTTTACATTTTTTGTTTGTTTGTTTATTTAATTATTTATTTTCATTTTTTAGAGAGAGATCTTGCTCTGTCACCCAGGCTGGAGTGCAGTGGTGCAATCATAGCTCACTGCAGCCTTGAACTCCTGGGCTCAAGTGATCCTCCTGCTTCAGCCTCCTGAGCAGCTGGGAGTACAGTTGCATGCCACCATGCCCAGCTAATTTTTTAAAGACTTTTTTGCAGATACAGGGTCTTGCTTTGTTGTCCAGTCTGGTCTTGAACTCCTGGCTTCAGACGATCCTCCTGCCTCAGAGTAACCCTTATTATACCATTTTGCAGAGGAAGGAGCATGGGCTTAGAAAAGTAAGTGGCTTGCACAAGGTCACACGTTTCATTTGTGAGACAGAGATTCAAAACCAGACCGTTTAAGGCTAAAGCAACAGCCCTCTCTGATATGTAAGTGGCATAAAGAACAAGAAAAGCAGGAGAACAGGGATAAGTAGATAATTCTTTAGTGAACTGAAAGGGCAGTAATCTTTGTGTATGATACCAGGGAAGTGAAGAGGGAGACAGCAGATGGAGAAGGATGAATGAAATAACTCCTTGGGATTCTTAAATTTGAGAACCAGTGAGGAAGTGTTCTGTACCTGGATCTGGGCCCCTTTGGATGAAATGCACTGGGCACAAACCTCAGCAAGCAGTGGGAGAAGCAGGGAGGGCGGCAGGAGCAGGAAGGAGGCAGGGTCAACCAAACCTTCCAACCTGGGGGAGGAGCCGGGAGGAGGTGTGGACGGATGATTTGTCAAGCTCTTCTGGAATTGTGATGACATTACCTTCTGTCCCACATCGCTTTGAGGTGAACTGAACTGTCCAAAGGATGAAAGCCAGACTTCTGCCAACAATTAGGTCTTTGGGGTTGCCTTCTTATCACCATAGAAGGAAAACTTGTTATATCTCCAAGACTAAGCTTCTACATTTTACAGAAAGGTGAAGGCAGGATGGCCTGGGATCTTGCACAGACACAGGAGTGACTCATGAGAGCTGCCTTTAAAAAATGAGCTGATCAGCCAGACGCAGTGGCTCACGCCTATAATCCCAGCCCTTTGGGAGGCTGAGGTGGGCAGATTGCCTGAGCTCAGGAGTTCATGACCAGCCTGGGCAACACAGTGAAACCCCGTCTCTACTAAAACACACAAAAAAATTAGGGGGTGGCAGCATGCACCTGTAGTCTCAGCTACTCAGGAGGCTGAGGCAGGAGAATTGCTTGAACCTGGGAGGCAGAGGTTGCAGTGAGCCGGTATTGTGCCACTGCACTGCAACCTGGGCGACAGAGTGAGACTCCATCTCAAAAAACAAACAAACAAACGAAAAACAAACGAACAAAAAACTGATCAGTCCTTTTCTGGTAGACAGAGGCAGGTGAGGCCTGGATGTCCCTGGGCAGGGCACTTAACCTGCGCATCAGTTATTTCAGGCACAAATAAGGGACTGTAATAATCGTATTCACCTCATAATAAGTGAGAAGATTCCTCTGTTGTTGAGCTTCACCGTGAGTTTTATGAATGACATATATCAATATTTAGTCACGTATTTAAACCCTTTAAACACAACACCATATGGTAGCTAAACCTGTGGGCTCTGGAATTAGACTTCCAGGATTTGAATTCTGACTGTAACACTTACTAGCTATGTGACCATGAGCAAGTTAATTAACCTCTATCACCTGGGGGTTCTCACCTGTAAGTGGATGTTAATACCAACGTAATTGGGTCACAGTAATTAATTAAGGTAATAGAGACAGGATATTTGAAATAGTCCCTGGGAAAAGTGAGCACTCTTTAAATGTTAGCTATAATGATTGTTATTTTTATTATTAAGATGCTTAAGTAAGAAACAACCCTTTGAGCTGTTGTCCTTTTGCAGTAATTCAGCACCTGATTTTACATTTCTGAAATCATGTTTCCAAAACATTCACACAATTCAAGGATATACTTCTTTCTCACACTCTACACTTATCTGCATCAAAATTCTTTGGCTTTCACCTGTCAGCAGCTCTTGCTCGTTTTGAGTGAGATAGGGGTTTGAATTGCTTGTCATCCCTTTGATTTAGGTGCAGCTGAATTCATTTCCATCTTACCCCACATGAGCTAGAAAGAGGCATCAGTTATCCCGGTGATGGCTTTTCATGGCCTGATTTTTCTTCCTGGTTTCCCGGGCTCTTTGTCTGCTACCTCATGGTTGGAGCCTTCCTGATTGGCAATGTCACATGGTATGTTGCACTCTGGCACAGGCCACTTTTTATTAAAAACAAAAAATAAGGAGAATGTACTGATGTACAAGGACAAGGTGACTTTTTTTCTTTTCCCAGATTGAGAGGGCCAAAGAACTTCACATGAGCAGACCCCCAAAGCTGGCAGAAACATGTGTTCTGCAGCTTCTGGAGTCATTAATGGCAGGAGCAAATGCTATCATGTTTTTAGGTGAAGTATGGTCCTGCCTGAGAAAGGAGGATGGAACACAACAGCTTCTGGCCCTGAGATTCTCCAATCCTTAAAGAAATCCCTCTTGTTGCCCTTTTTCTTGGTCTATGAATCCCTTCTTGGGGAGGACTCTTTTGTAATTGATGTGCATCTATTTCTGGCCAGCTACAAATGTTCACCGTTTAGCTATGGTAGAAGCTTTCAGAAGGCACTGTAGGTATTCTGTTCCTGGGTCATCTTCCTTGGTTCACCCTTTTATGGACTCAGCCCTTTCAACTCTTTCACTCATTTATGGCAGGGTCAATAAGAGAAGTGTGTTGACAAGCAGAAACTAGCTTCCAGGGTCCCAGGCAGAGGATGTCAGCCCCACCCCCACACCATGGTGGATCCATGTTTCCATACATGATTTTTCTTTAGTAATATGTATAGTTGAAGGTCTGGGATTACTCTAGAGTCATATGGTGACCAGTGACACAAAATCTCCCTTGTGGCCTGTCTTCTGTGAGGAGCCAACTTAAAGCTTAATGCTAATCTCTCAATTGTGCATTTCTTATCTTCTCCACCAGACTGTGAGCTCCTTGAAACAGAGAATTTGTCTCATGCTTCTCTAAAATCTATTATAACCTAAAATGGTGCTAGGAACTTGGTAGTTACTTAAATTGTTAAGTGAGAGTGGGTGAGTGGATAAGTGATGGGTAGGTGAGAGACAGCTTACTTCCCCATAGCGACACTCTCCCTCTACTTTGCTTGCAGCTCAACAAGAGTGGCAGTGTCTGAGGCATCCCCACTAGAGGTATCTCCTAGGTCAGCAAGATACTTCATGACTTCTCTCTTTCATCCTTAACCTGCACTATCTGGCTGCTCTCAGCCATGATGACATTATAGGTTGGATGGAAATTTTTCACAGTTGTCACAGGGCATGGAAGTTGGAGAATATTGGATGGTTGGAGCCTACTTCAGTCAGACACACACATGAAGAAAAAGGTACTGGGGCGGGGGCTGTTGAGGAAACATACACAGGTGTGTTTGTTCAGGTCAGCCTGGGGACCTGAAGACAGAAAAGAGCTGTTATTGAGGGATGCCTTTAGTGCTTTGGTGATTTCTATGTTTAGAGTTTGGGGAATTGGACTAGTCCTTACTTTAAAAGGTACAGAGAAGCATGATTCTACCCAAGACCCTCCAAAAGCAGTAACAGTTTGAACCTATCTTTCCACAAAGCACTTTTAAGAAGTGGGCTATGCATCCCCTTTCCCTCTAGTTATTTAGTTTAGCAAAGTGGTTCAGAGCACTCAGAAGCCAGGCTAATGCACGATCAGATCTTTGTTCTATCAGTCATGAGCTATGTGACTTCTACCAAGTTACTATAACCCCTTTGAGATGCAGTTGTTTATCTCTTCATAAAATAGGATGACCATGTACTTACCCGATTGGGTTTTGTGCAAAGTAAATGCGTCATGCACAAAAAGTGCTTGCCTCGGTACCTGATGCATGGTAAGTTCTCAGTGAACATTCACTGTCATTATCCTTACCATAATTATCAGTGAGGATGGAAATGTCCACAGACCCTTCCCAAACTGTGCTCCAAATTTTATATTCTCTCTTCTGGAGGGAAGAAAGACACCATTGCAGATGAGAACATTAGACCAGGTATGAATTGGCATAGAGTGTTATACTTGGAAGAACCCAATGTTACACAGCAGGGAAGTAGGAGAGCTAGAACTAGAACTCACTTCTGCCCAGGCTTTTTCCTCCACACCTGGCTCAGGTTAGACCATGGAGTTTTGAAGAAACTCAGTGGCTAAAGAATGGAATTTGAAGTGAAGATGGTACAAGGTAAGGCCAAAGGCATAGGCAGGGGCCAGACTATGAACCCTGAAGTGTTATGAAGGAGACTAGATTCCATCCTGAGGGAAACAAGAGGCCATCTTGAAGGATTGGGTTTTAAGCACAGGAACAACTCCAGTGATTCAATTTGCAGTAAAACAAACAAACAACAACAAAAACTGGCCAGGCATGGTGACTCATGCCTGTAATCCCAGCACCTTGGGAGGCCAAGATAGGCAGATCACTTGAGGCCAGGAGTTTGAGACTAGCCTGGCTAACATGGCAAAAGCTCATCTCTACTACAAAACTTAGCCAGATGTGGTGGCTCACACCTGTAATCCCAGCTACTGGGGTGGCTGAGGCATGGGAATTACTTGAACCCAGGAAGCAGATGGTGCAGTGAGCTGAGATCCACGCCACTGCACTCCAGCGTGGGCAACACAGTGAGACTCTGTCTCAAAAAAAAAAATAAATAAATAAATAACAGAGGCTGCCATGTGGGGGAACTGATTACAGAAGATTCAAGACTGGAAACAGAGTACCTAGGAGAGTTTGCAGTTGTTCAGGCCAGCAATGCTGGCAGTCTGGACTAGGGAGGAGCAGTGGAGGTAGGAAGACTTGAAAGACCTGAAAATTGTATCTTAAATTCACCAGAACTCAGTAATTGATGGGCTATGGAGGATGAGGGGAAGAGAGAAGCCAAGGATGATTTAAGAACAATGAAGCAAGGGAATTAAAGATATTGGTAAAAGTGTATACATATTGGGCCAGAAACCTAAGCCAGATTGAAAGGGAAGGAAAGATAGGCTGATAGAATCGGTGGACTGATGGTGTTGATGAAATCAGAGAACTGGTATACTTAGAATCATTGAGAACTTGAGCTAGGTTGCAGAGGCAATTGTGGTCACACAGTAGAGCAACTAAATTTCTAACCTCAGAGAGGAACACCCCTGGCAATGTCAGTGCTTAGGATGCAATCGTAGGAGCAGGTGACTAACGTGGAGGGTATGCTTGGGGAGTAGGAGGCCAGGCACCAAGAGCCAAGCTGTTGGAAGCTGATTTCACTTCCTGAGTTCATGGCACAACTTGGGTTGGAGTGGAAGACAGCGACCTGGGTGCCAAAGGCAGTGAGGGAGGGGAAGTGACCAGGAATGTATAGATGACAGTGACAAAGAGAGATAGAGTGAGCATAGATGGCTGGTGGGCACCTGAAAGGAACAGTCTTTATGAGAGGGTAGGGGAGGTGGTAATGAGACACAGGGATGTGGGGCTGAGCACTCTCCTGGAAGGGCTGCAGCAGTAGTGCCCTCAGTTGAGGCTGGGAGGGGAGGGGCTGCTGCCGCTATGCAGTACACACCTCCAGTGTAAGTCTTGTCATCCTGCTGTTGTCTTCTGCTCCCTCCGCGGTTCATAGAACCCATTCCTCTCCATATCTACAGAGAATGGAAGAAAAAGAAGAAAGGTGAAGAGAGGGTGGCAAGTGGGTCTAAAGATATCGATGAGAGAGATGAAATGGGTGGAAGTTACAGGGAATAAGAAAGAAAATGAATCTGTGGACAACTGTTGTTCCTCTGCACCCAGTGTGCCACCTGGAACCTTCTATCATGTTGTGTTGTTTTCTCTACCGGAATGCTCCAGCCCTTAACCGATAAGGTTAACTCCTACTCAGCTTTTAAAACGGAGCCCAGGTATCACTTCTTCCAGGGAGGCTTCCCCGATTTTCCTTCCTACACTCTTTCTGGCCTGCCTGGCCAGGGGCCTCTCGTCTGTATTTCTCTAACATACAGTATTGAGTTGTGTTGTCATTGCTTATTTACAGGCCTGTTTCCTTCCCTAGATGGTAAATTCCTCAAAGGCTGGAATGGAGTCCTTACCTCTCTAACTCCAGGTGCCTGCCCACTGCACTGCACAAAGTGCGACTGTCATCAAGCCCCGCCCCCGCAAACACGCGTGCTCACCGTAATAAGACAGCAGCACGCACTGTCTTCTGCCCATCCCTGAAGGCCTCCACATTATTAAGGCAGGCTGGAATGCTCCTCTAGCAAGTGATTTAGATGAGACATCCAGAGTGTCAAGGCTGTAAAGAAAGAGACCTACACTAGCTCTACACATGAATGAGAAAATTGTACTTGGAGAGGGAAGTAACGTGTTCAGGGTCTCATGGCTGCTTAGAAGCAGACCAGTCCCAGATCTGGGACCCGTCACTGACACGGCCCACTTCCTGCCACGCCAAACTCCATGCCCAATGGCCACAGGTGGTGTGCACCACACTGTGGCTGCAGGTAGCTGCATTAAAAGTTTCCCCAATTTAACCAGCTCCAAAAATCATCCTCTTGTCCTTTCTTCTCATTTCTGGGTTCAAAATTGCTGATTTGGTGAGCCTTATTATTCAGCTATACTCCACTGCCTGGGAAATAGAGATAAGTGAAACGTAAAAGTAGGACCAGGCTTGTACTTATGTATTTTGAGGGGTTCACTTTACGTGATGGGGCTACGGCACCACCAACATCCCCGTTTTCTCACAGGGAAGCAGATTGTAGGCAAGTCGCTGCTCAGTATATCACATGATGTGCAAATGTTCCTTGAATGCTGTGCTATTGTCTTTAACAATAATAACCACGTAAGGTATATAGATTACTCCTACATCATCAGTAAGATCTTAGGAACTGGGCAGCAAGGAGGGGGCAGGAGAAAGTGGAGTTTCTGGGTGCTCCATCTAGCATATGCACGGGAGGTGGTAGGATGCCAGTAAATACTTGTTGCATGGATGAAGGAGTGAATGAATATTTTCCTCTTGCAGAGCAGGCTGAGATTTGCTCAGAAGCATGTAGAGCAGATCACATTTTGCTGCCCACCTGTGTGCGCTCCCTGAGACCCAGGACATCCAGAAGGTCTCTAGAGGGAGAAGGAAGGTGGGAGAACCTCTGCAGAGCTCACAGCCACATGCCTTAAACACTGCTTGTGCATGGAGCATGATACCTGCTCCTGCATGGCCATGCTCCCTCTGAAGCCTCCAGGGAAGAATCCTGTCTTGTCTCTTCCAGCTCCCCATGGCTCTTGGTGCTCCTTGGCATGTGGCAGCATCACCCCAGTCTCTGCCTCTGTCTTCACATGATTGTCTCTCCCCCATGGCTCTCTGTCTCCTCTCTACTTCTTATAAGGGTACACCAGACATTAATTTAGGGTCCACTCTAATGCAGTATGAACCTATCTTATCCTTAACTAATAACGTCTACAAATACCACTTCCAAATGAGGTCACCTTCTGAGATTCTGGGTGGACATGAATTGGTGGGTGTGGGAGGCTTGGGGGTCAGAGGGGAACACTCTTTACTCCTGTAAGGGAGCGTCCTGCTTTGGTGGCTCCTGTTCCTTATAGACATCTTTTGTTTCCTCCAGAGTAGGACTGTTTTCCTTCCTAGTCACCTGTTTGGGAATAGCTGCCCACTTGTCTAATTGAAGCCTCATCTCCTGAGTTAGAAGGCAAATGAGGACAAGAAAGAAAGCAATTAGTACAACTGGGAGTTCAGGATTAAAAAGGATTCACTGACCTGCTGGCACAATGGTTGGTAAGGGGGTAAAGTAAAGGGAGTTTGGAGGAAGAGAGGGGAAGAAAGGGGGTCCCTTGAATGTTCCAGCTGGGCTCAGGCCCAGTGAGGGTAGTGATTGGGCATCCATATTAAATATCTTTTATAGTCATAAGAAACCCAGGAATTGTTCCCCATGAGGGCAGCTGGGTGTGTATATTAAGTGCTTTATATAGTCATAAGGAACTCAGGGATTTGAAGTTGTTTACTCAGTGTTCATTCTACAAGCATTTATTAAATGCCTCCTGTACACCAGGATCTCAGACTAATGCTCTAATTGCACAGATGAGCACACTGAACTCCGGTAGGCCAAGTGAATTACCCAGGATCTCTTGGGGACAGAGTCAGGACTAAAATCCAAGACTTTAACTCTCACCATGCCTCACACAAAGCAGTGTTCTTCTGTCATACACTCCAGTCTGCCTTGGGGGATCCCTGAGCTCCACCAGGCAATAGTAATAATAGTAACAACGCCTGCATCTGGACGGGGCTTCACTGTGCCCAGGGTGTGTTTCCAGAAGTCGTTTTACTGCTGCTCTCTGATGTGTGGGGTGGAGGCAGGGGTAAGGAGAGCTTCCTGACTCCTACCACTGAGTTCAGCTTTGCTAGGGGTGGTAGAGGGGAGGCCTGGGACCTGTACACTCCATAGAAAAGGAGATCAAGGACCTCTTGGACAAAACTAGTGGGACTCACTCTCTGAAACAAACCCTAGACCCACCGGGAGCCCCATCAAGTTTGCCTAGCTGGCCAGTCTGTAAGGATACAGGGGATGCTGATGGTGCTAGCAAGGTGTTCTGGGCCCCTGTAAATGAGGATCCTGTGGTCTTGCAGATTCATCTTCCAACAGGCCTGTCTTAGCACCCAGGTGGCAACATTTGGTGCTGTCTGTAGTATCTCCCAGCAGGGCTGAGCCTTCAGAGCCTGCCCTCCTGGGCTTTCCAGTCTGGGTGTCTCTGATGACCCAGTCCATAGCTTAGTAGTTACTTGTTGAATGACTTGAGTAAGTCTGGAGAAACAAGTTAACTCCTTCACTGTGATAGGCGAGGGAAGGTATCAGAGAAGGAGGTGCAGGGGATTTCCAAGGAGCTGTTTTCAGGCCAGCTTTGGGATTTGAGGTCTTGGAGGCTCCACCTGGGACTTGGCATGGGGCCTGTACTACCTCCCCAAGCGCACAGGATGCTGGAGCCTCCCAGCTTCTCTGGCTTTCATCTCATCTTCATCCCTGGGCAGCTGTCTGCCCTCTGCAGCATCTCCCTACACCCTGTCTCCATGGTAATGTCACAGCCACAGGAGTCCATAATCCTGGTAGAAGTAGAGGAGCAAAGGGCAGGGACAGGGGCACATGTGGCCAGCAGTGTCCATGTGCCTCTGAGCAGCCAAGTTCCCACAGGCCAGGGAGGGTGCCTGCCCCAATGCCTGGCAGCAAGGAGAGACCAGGGCAGAGGCCCTCCAAGCAGTGCCTCTGAAATTCTTCTGTCTAGAGAAGGAGCCAGGGAGCTCTTGAGCAACAGGTGGAGCCTCTGACCCCCGGAACTTTTGGAGGCTAGCAGCTCGGGTGTCTCCCTAGGTCAAGACCACAGCCAGTCCAGCTTGGGGCAGAACCCAGATTCTCTGTGGCTCAGGAAAGTCTGCCCGCCTGAGTGTCCCCATGTCCTCTCTCCCTGTCCTGCCCAGTCCCTGTTCCATCAGCCTGCGGCAGCTCGCAAGTGCTGCTGGGGCTGGGGGTGGCTGGGGAGGGCAGGGCACCAATGCCAGCCAGGAGAGGGCAGGGTCCACTGGCAGCCTTCGCCCTGGAGCAGCCCTAACCAGGGGAACTGGAATAATGGTCGAAATGAGCAGCTTGTCTGAAGACAGTCAATCTGATAGTGCCTCTAATCATAGCCACTGAGTTTCTGTCTACCAGACACAGAGATTCAGGAAAATGTAGTAGAACGGACACAGAAAGCAAAGAAATGCAAAGTAGAGCTGGAATCTCATAGATTTCTTCCCAGACCCACAGCGCTATTCCTTGGGGCCCACTGCCCAGTTTCTGTGAAGATTTGGCAATCTGCGAATTTGCTGATTAGCAGTACATACATAATAGTTGTATATATTTTGGAGGTACATGTGATATTTCAATACTTGCATACAACGTGTAATGATCAAATGAGGGATACTGGGATATCCGTCACCTCAAATATTTATGTTTCCTTTATGTTGAGAATATTCCAAATCTTCTCTTCTATTTTTAATGATACAATATGTTATTGCTAACTAGTCACTGTACTGTACTAGTAATGCTAGATCTTATTCTGTGTATCTAACTGAATTTTTGTGTCTATTAACCAACCTCTCTCCATCTCCCCCTCCCCTTCTCAGCCTCTGGTAACTACCACTATTCTCTGCCTCCAGGAGGTCCACCATTTTTAGTTCTCACTGCTCGGCTTTCTTTCTAAGAAAAATAGACTCAGATGGGTCTTTATGGAGATCTCTAGAATTAGGAGTCTTAGGTTCTAGTCTCAGTTCTGTCACCTAATTTGTGGCCTAGGTATAGTTAACTTTTTTTGTCTTCTGATTTTTTATTCTAAAATGATGGTATTGGATTGGATGAAGTCCCTTACAGACTATAACCAACAACACCCGCACTTTTCCTCCTTTGTCCATCCAGAGCTGCTTTCGAGGGTAACAAGCCTTGTTTTAAAACACATACTCTATTAAGGTGTTCATTTTCTTTTCTTTTTTTTTTTTTTGAGACGGAGTCCTGCTCTGTTGCCCAGGCTGGAGCGTAGTGGCCAGATCTCAGCTCACTGCAAGCTCCGCCTCCCGGGTTTACGCCATTCTCCTGCCTCAGCCTCCCCAGCAGCTGGGACCACAGGCGCCCGCCACCTCGTCTGGCTAGTTTTTTGTATTTTTTAGTAGAGACGGGGTTTCACCATGTTAGCCAGGATGGTCTCAATCTCCTGACCTCGTGATCTGCCCGTCTCGGCCTCCCAAAGTGCTGGGATTACAGGCTTGAGCCACCGTGCCCGGCCTAAGGTGTTCATTTTCAAGCAGATGCTTTCTTGCCCACAGTAGCATTCAATGTATCCAAGTGAATAATATCTACCACTTTTAAATACTGACTATATTATCTGCCTTATATGCATCAGCTTTAATCTTTGTGACAGCCATAAAAGGTAGAAATTATTACTTCCATTTTACAGATGAGGAAACTGAGACTCAGAGATAAAAAGTAAATTGTGAATCAAGGCCACACAGGTGGTGAGAACTGAAGCTGGTATTTGAGCCTAGATCTCTCTGATACAATATTTCCACGCTGCCCCGATCATATTTTCTACATTTGCTAGGTTTATCTTCTTTACTTTCATTATGATATATATCACAATGTATGTAATGGCTTGCCTCTTATTTCCCCCAGCCCCATTGCTGCCCCCAGCATGTGAGGTCAATAATGACCTCACATAAGATCTTGCCCTTGTGCATAGTAGACCCTGAACATTTGTAAAGAGGATGTACAAATAAAGGAATGAATGTATTGCAAAATTTTAGAACTTGGGTAAGTTGGAGACTGCTTTTAAATATAGAAGTATAGTCCACAGTGCCAAAATAGTGGGCATTCAATAAATCCTAATTCATGTGCAAATGTGTACACACACACACACGCATGCACACACAATAATCAAAGCTTGTTGGTGATGATATACACATAGCATAAGTTGTCGTGGACCAGTATTTTTTTCCCCCAGATCAAAACTGATACATAGCCTTTCAAATAAATTAGTGCTTTAATCTTAGCTGATGCGTTTGAAGGAAGGAGTACATTCACATTCCAGTGCCAGGGTGATCCTGTGACCTCTCCAACAGAAACCATAAAGGACTGTGTTTTCAGAAGGAATAAACACAACCTTTTCTCTCATTTTTTTTCTGGTGTTATTTGTAGGCCCACACCGGGCATTCCGTATCACCCATGTAGGTCAGAGACTACATATGCAGTAAAAAAGAAAATCAAAGCACGAAATGAGGATTACTGATAACAGCATTTATCAAAAGATGAGACCAGAAAATCATTTTAAAATAATAATTTAAAAAACCCATACACTGTGTGCTACAGGGATGTGTGTGTTTATATATAAAAACTGCTAAATACTCAGGTTAGGTACCATTTAACCAGCAGAGCTATTGCCTCAGGCAGTCGTTTTTCTAATTGCAGGTCTCAGCTGTGTCACCAGCTAGCTGGGAGCCCGAGGGGAGCGAAGAAAGTCTTGTTCTGTCCTTTGAATGCTTTTTCAACAGCCTGGCTTCCCTACCACCCAGGAGGGCACAGATCTTCCATGCTCCTCCCCAGCTCAGGCTGCTGCTGGCCTCCTCTGTCCCACCCACTGGGGAACAGCCCTTGGAACCAGAAGCTGCTGTTAGGTTCAGCTTCCAGGGCTGGGACATAATTGGCCCTGGCTCTAATGAGCAGGGCTAAGGTGGCAGAGCCTATCACTGATTGGAACTGCTACCTGCAGAGGGACCAGGACAAGCATCAAGCCAGCAGCTTGGAGAGCTGCCACTCGGACAGCCCATAATTTCCAAATTAGATACTTCTGAGGTCTGGATTTTGCTGTGCAGACAGAGCTCAGGGGCAGCTCTCGCAAAAGCTGGAGAAATCAGACAAATTTTCATTCATAGTCAACAGGGTCCCAGGCTTCTCTTTCTTCCTTTTTCATTTACATGCAAATAGTGGGGGGTGGGAGGTGGATAATGGAGAGGAGATTCTGGAGCTCAGTTCCCAGGGGAAGGGGTGGCAGGAGACCTTGAAGCCAGTGAGGCCGGTTCTATTGCACTCTTTCAGCTCGGTGGAAGCAGAAGTACTACAAACTTTGTAGATTCATCCTCGAGGGCCCTGCCCAGAAATAGCACTGTACAGTCCACAAAGAAGCACTGAGTAAGAGAACAGGGTCGCTTTTTATTGCTGAGATCTCCCCTGCTTGTTATTTACTTGTAGCTTTCTGTAATTGAATGAGTGGATATTTTTTGAGTAAAATGACACTCTGTACTAGGCATATATTCTTTACCCAGACCCACTGGAGGGAGAGAGACCATCTGATGTGGCCACTGCACCTCACAGAGGTTGAGTGACTCATCTAGGGAAGTGGCATGGTCAGGATTCAAATGCAGGTCTGTCTTCCAGGCAGCTACCTACATACTCTCATCTGTCTCTCCCATTGCCTCTGGAGCTGCTTGGGTCTCCTGATGACAGTCTCCCAGCCTGGTGGCTCCTAAGGTGGTGGCTGCCTCTCAGATGCTGCCCATGGAGGCCCATGGTGAGCCCAGGGGTCCATTCATTCCTTTTTGCTGCAGGTCAGGTGTGTGCATGTGAATTCCATTGGGGATCACAATTTATTTTCTTTTATTGTGGTTAAAAAAAACACATAACGTGAAATTTACCATCTTAATAATTTGACATGTACAGTTTGATCATGTTAAGAATATTTACGTTATTGTAAAATAGATCTCCAGAAGTTTCTCATCTTGCAACACTGAAGCTCTATACCCATTCAACACGGATTCTCCATTTTACTCTCTCCACAGCCTCTGGCCACCACCATTTTACCTTCTGTCTCTATGAATTTGACTCCTTTAGATACCCCATATAAGTGGAATCATGCAGTATTTGTCTTTTTCTGCCTGGCCTATTTCCCTTAGCATGCTATCTTCAGAGTTCATCCATGTGACAGGATTTTCTTCTTTTTTAAAAAAAAAAAATTGTATTTTTATTGAAAAATAATATTTGAATGTATTTATGGGGTACAATGTAACGCTTCAATACATGTATGTATTGTGGAATGAGCAAATAAGGCTAATTAATGTACCCATCACCTCACATACTTATCATTTTTTTTGTGATGAAAACATTCAAAATTCATTCTTTTAGCAATTTTGAAATAGACAACTTGTCATTACTAACTGTAGTCACATGCTATGCAATGTATCACCAGAACTTATTCCTGTTGTCTAATTAAAACTTAGTCAACTCCTACTCTGCCAATAGGCTCTGGTAACCATCATTTTACCTTCTACTCCTATGAGTTTGAATTTTTAGATTCCACATATAAGCGAGATCATACAATGTTTGTCTTTCTGTGCTTGGCTTATTTCATTTAGTGTAATGTCCCCTAGATTCACCCAAGTTATCATAAATGACAGAATATCATTCTTTGTAAAGGCTGGATTGTATTCCATTGTGGATATGTATACCACATTGTTTGTTTCAATGTTCATCTGTTGATGGGCACTTACATTGTGTCCAAATCTTGGCTATTGTGAACAATGCCACCATAAACACGGGCATACAGATACCTCTTCAACATGCTGATCTCAGTTCCTTTGGAGACATACCCCAGATGTGAGATTGCTGGATTACATGGTAATCCTATTTTTAGTTTTTTGAGGAACCTGCATATTATTCTCCAAAATGTGAATTTATATTCCCACCAACGGTTTATAAGTGTTCCCTTTTTCTCTACATCCTTGGCACCATTTGTGGTCTATCATATTTCTGATAATAGCCAATCTATCCAGCGTGAGGTGACATCTCATTGTGGTTTTAATTTGCATTTCCCTGATGAATAATGATGTTGAGCATTTAAAAAAAATATATGTTGACCTTTCACGTCTTTTTTTTTGAGAAATGCCTATTCAGGTTCTTTGCACGTTCTTAAACGGGGTTATTTTTTATCTTGGTATTGAGTAGTTTGAGTTCCTTATATGTTTTGTATGTGAGCTCCTTATCTGATGTATGACTTGCAAATATTTTCTCTAAATTTATTGTTTCCTTTACTTCACAGAAACATTTTAGCTTGATGTAATTCAATTTGTTGATTTTTCTTTTGTTGACTGTGCTTTTGGGGTCATATGCAAAAAGTATTGCCAAATCAACATCTTTTTTATTTATTATTATTTTTTAGAGATGGAGTCTTGCTCTGTCACCCAGGCTGGAGTGCTGTGGTGTGATCTCGGCTCACTGCAACCTCCATCTACTGGGTTCAAGCAATTCTCTGCCTCAGCCTCCCAAGTAGCTGCGACTATAGGCGCCCACGACCTCGCCTGGCTAATTTTTGTATTTTTTTTTTTAGTAGAGACGGGGGTCTCACCATGTTGGCCAAGATGGTCTCGAACTCCTGACCTCATGATTCATCCACTTCAGCCTCCCAAAATACTGAGATTACAAGCGTGAGCCACCGTGCCCGGACCAGATCAACATCTTATAGCTTCTCCCCTATATTTTCTTCTAGTAGTTTTACAGTTTCAAGTGCTACATTTAAGTCTTTATTTTGAGTTGATTCTTATATTAAGGGTGAGATAAGGGTACAATTTCATTCTTCAGCATGTGGATAGCCAGTTTTCCCAACACCACTCACCGAAGAGACTGCCCTTTCCTCACTGTGTGTTCTTGACCCCTTTGTTGAAAATTGATTGACTATAGATGCACGGGTTTACTTCTTGGCTCTCTGTCAGATTCCATCAGGATTTCCTTCTTCTTAAGGCTGCATAATATTCCATTGTATGTGGATACCATGTTTTCTCTATGTACTTATCCGTTAGTAGATACTTATGTTAGTTCCACTTCTGCTATTATGAATAATGCTGCAGCGAACATGGGTGTGCCTGGTCCAGGGACCTCTGACTTTTACAAGGAGACTGAGTAGAGAGTGAAGCTTTTCTGCTCTCCCCTTCAGCCAGGACAAAGTACAGACCATGCACCAATCTGTGCCTGATCAAGCCCACTGGGACGCAAGGGGGATGGGTGGGTCACAAGTTACAGAGGGAAAAGCCAGGGCTTTGGAGTTAGGTAAGTTTAAGTCCCAAGTCCACCTTCTATGGTCTGTGTGACCTGGAGCAAATCACTCAACCTCTCTGAATCCTAATTCATATATATAATTCTTTTTTTGTCCAAGATGGAGTCTCGCTCTGTTATCCAGGCTGGAGTGCAGTGGGGTGATCTCAGCTCACTGTAACCTCCGCCTCCCGGGTTCAAGCGTGAATCCTAATTCCTTCACCTGTAACTAGATTATTGCAAAAGGACCCTGTAGTGTGTGCTGGTAAATTTTTTAACAACCAGCTCTCCAAAAATAATAGTGCTCTAATTTGAAGCATTCAATGAATTTATTGTGTAAAGACTCAAACTGTAGCTGATTTGAAGCCACCAACCTGCCTTCGTTAAATGTAGAGTGAGGAAGAGTGATTCACACACCATCTCCAGCACACCACTGGTCCATATATAAAATGTCTTTCCCAGTATTTGGGATGTGCCAGGTTCTCTATTAATACTAGTTTCCTTCCTAATGTTAGTTCCATTCCCCACCCCACATCGAAAGGACTCTGGGTAACCTAGATAATAAGAATGATTGCTCAATTCTACACGTTTGTTTGACAAATATGCATTGACCTTCTATTACATACAAAACCCTGTCCTAGGAGTACAGTAAAAGGTGTGGAGGAATGAGGAAGGGACTTCTAAAAATCATGTGATCCAGCCCTGCCTTTGGAGAGTCCAGCTTGAGGGGATGACCCCTTCCGTGTGCTGGCATCTCCGTCATGGGCCATGTTAATCACCTGTGGACTTGTTTCTCTCCCTGCACTGTGGTCTCCTGGAAGATAATGACTCTGTCTTATTTGTTTTGGTATCTACATTGCCTAGCATTTTGAAAGTATTCAATAAATAGTTGTCAAATTATTTTATGAACTTGAAATCTACCTAAGAAGGCATAACTAACAAATCCGAGACGGTCACAGAAGAATACAAGAAAACAGGCAATCATAATTATAAAACTTCTCATTTGATAGGCATCTTACTACTTCAAAGCATTTTCAGTTAAAAGAGTTAACACGTACTGAGTGCTTATGGTATGCCAGGCATCAATATCCTCGCTCAACATACATTATCTCATTGAATCTTTACGACAACCCAATCTGTACAACTACCCCAATGGAATAGGTACTGTTATCATCACCCCCACTTCCTAGATGAATAAAATGAGCAGCAGTTAAGTGCATTCCTCAGTACTTTTTGTTGTTGATATTGTATGTGTGGAGCCAGGATGGGAACCTAGGACTTGATGTTTACTGCCCCACGGAGTAGAGAAAGCAGGAAGCTTTCTCTCATCTACTCATTTGATAGGTGATAAAACTGTGGCTTAGAGAGGGAGACGGAGATTAAGTAACTTGCCTAAAGTCACTCAGCTAACAAGAAGCAGAACCCCAGGACTAAAACGTAGGCCTGCTAACTCCATAAAATAAAGAGCATAATATAAATTATGGTGTGAAGTACTATAGACAAAAAGGGCTAGTGGCCAGGCAGGGTGGCTCACACCTGTAATCCCAGCGCTTTGCGCTTTGGGAGGCAGAGGTGGGTGAATCACTGGAGGTCAGGAGTTCAAGACCAGCCTGACCAACATGGTGAAACCCCGTCTGCACTAAAAAAAAAATAGAAAAATTAGCTGGACCTGGTGGCAGGCACCTGAGATCCCAGCTACTGAAGAGGCTGAGGCAGGAGAATTGCTTGAACCCAGGAGGTGGAGATTGCAGTGAGCTGAGATTGCACCACTGCACTCCAGCCTGGATAACAAAACAAGACCTTGTCTCAGAAAAAAAAAAAATGGGGGCTGGTCCAGAGAAGGGCCATACTACTGGGATATCCAATGGTCAGTGGTCAGGGAAGATTTCCAGGAGATGTGTGGTTTGAGTAGGACCCTACTGAGGGTGAACCTGAATCAGCAGTGTCTCATTTCCTGTTCCCCAATGTGTGCACACCACACACACACACACACACACACACACACACATGCATGCACACCAGTAGCCCTAGCCCTTGCTCCTCAACATGGAAAGCAAGGGCTAAACTTCAGACAAGCTTTCCCCATCTTCTGGAAACCACAGCTTCACGGTTGCTGCTTTTCTTGTGTATTTATTTTTCAAGTCATTTACATAAAGGATCCACTGTCAGACAACATTGCCCTTTCTCCTGGCTTTTATCTCTGACTCCTGCAGAAGTTGTCATGCTCTCAATTACCTGAAACATGCCTGTGTCCCAGTAAGATTTGGGGTCAACCACTTCTTACTTAGTTGTAGTAAGTACTACAACCACAACGGCCAAACTTGAAGCCACAGATCTCCATAAAGAAGAAGTGCGCAGGTTTTCCTGCAGGCCTTTTGGGGTGCTGGTGGGTGTGCTGGGGTGTGAGTTGAATGTGTTAGCCTGGAGGGGGCCAGAGGAGGGGAGAAGAAATGGGACAGTGGAGCTCACTCAGCCTCCTAATCCATCCCAGCTACGGAATTTCCTGCGAATGCTTATTTTTTGAGTCATGTACACTGTTAAAGTAATATTCTTCAAAAGATTAAAAAATCTGTTTCTCAAACAATTATATATCAAAGATTTATTTAACTCATGAATGAGACAACTAGCAGAATGACAAAGCTGGGTTTAAGAGAGGATATAGGCCTATAATCCCAGCACTTTGGGAGGCTCAGGCCAGTGGATCACTTAAGGTCAGGAGTTTGAGGCCAGCCTGACCAAATGGTAAAACCCAGTCTCTACTAAAAATACAAAATTAGCCGGGTGTGGTGGCAGGTGCCTGTAATGCCAGTTACTTGGGAGGCAGAGGCAGGAGGATCACTTGAACCTGGAAGTGGAGGTTGCAGTGAGCCAAGATTGTGCCACTGCACTGCAGCCTGAGTGACGGAGCAAGACTCCATCTCAAAATAAATAAATAAATAATAAATAAATAAAAGAGGATACAGGAAAAATTATATTTATATACATTATATATACATATACATGTGGAAGAAATTTGGAATAATATTGCTAAATTAGATACAAAACTTAATGTCTCACAGGGCAATAAAATCATAAGGCTTTGGACTATCTTCTCTACTGGATGGAAATCACTCACATGTTACCATCTTTTCTACCTGTAGGCCTCTTGTGGATAGTAAATAGTAAACAAACAAAATAGATTCTTCTGGAGAATCAAAGCCTGAGGTGAGCTTGTTGTCTTATTAACAAGTTTTGGATACATATTCTTAACAGCCTAAAAGAATCTAGCCAGTCCTGTGCAGTGGTTGCCATTCTGCTAGTTGCTGAATATGCCTATCCAATTATGTGTTCTGGAACCAGGGAGGTAACTACAGGACGGGTTCGGAGACCCGCTGGACCCACTGTGAGAAGGAGCTGAGCTAAATCTCCATTGATTTCCTGACCTCCAAAAGTCCCCCTTTGACTGGGGGCTACAGCGATGTTTTGGGTCACTTGGAATTAGTGTCATTAGAGCCTAGTCAGAGCCCTAACCTAATCTAGCAATCCTCCAAAAGTCTGACTATTTTATTTTCCCAACGCATAGTTACCTTGGTAAGGCCAGAGGTCCCTTTGGAGAAAGCTGGGAGAAATAATAACAATGTAAATTTTTGGCAGGGGTCTTCCTCAAGAGGACCAAGTCTCTCCTTCATTCAGGGGTTCTGCATCTGTCAATTGGCTCAAATCTGGGAATTAATCAGGGGCCGTAACTCTCTGTTTTGGTAATTAAAGTTAGACTTCTGATCACTTGTTGTAGAACTCTTCTACTTAAAGAGATTAAGTGAGAATACAGTAGACTGCCTATCTATTTCTCTGCTAAGGATACCATGATCACCTAGCCAACACCATTGGTCTCAGACTATTTTATTAACTGCTTTGGCTGTGCTGTCCATTAGGCTGTGGAGACAATGTGGTGGTTGGGGGAGGAGCCTGTGAGGCAGAATGTTGAGATGCGAGTTCTGATCCTGCCTTTGCTACTAACTAGCTGAGTAATCTTGTGCAAATAGAGAAGCCTCTCTGGGCCAGCTTCTTCAGCTCTTAGAGAGGGAGTAATAACCCTGCCCTGCTTGGTCACAGGACTGTTTTGAGGCCTTCAGAAAGCACAACAATGTTGTTGACTCTGGCTGCTTGTTTGGCATTGGTGTTTTAGATGGTGTGAGTAGAGGACGCAAGCTGGAAGTGCTTTGGCTCAACTAGTGTGATGAGTTAGTTGCGGGGATTTCATGATAGGGAAAATTCAAATAAAAGTTCCAATTTCTGTCTTCTTTTGAATATTGTTGCCATTCTCAAATGCCATTTTCAAAAGCCTAAGGGTCCCATTCTCTCCAGTTTATGAGCCACCTCCCACTACTTCACTTGTGAACATTGCATTCATGGAGGGTGGCAGGTGCAGCTCTGGATGCTGGGAATAAGTGCATACAAAATGGAAGAGATATGAACTGCAGAGCGAGACAAGTGGAACAGCAGGGCTGGTGCTAGTCTGAACGATAGCTCCCAGAATAATCAGTTCTACCCCCAACTGCTCACTAAACACCACCCCCAGATTTCTTTCTTGGCTTCCAGCCATTTTGCTCTGACTTTGGGGTGAATTTTTGCTTCTCTGGTAGTCTCTCTCTGGCTCCAGTTCTTGGAAGACCCATCCGGCTTGTCTGAGTATATCCACTTGCTAGGTATTCAGGCCATTTCTGCACTCTCTTCAACTATTACTCCAGCTTAAAATCATGGCTTACCTGCCCAACAGTCCTCCCACGGTTGACACCATCTTGGTGGGAGCAGCTCCGTGTTACGGCCGTCACTCTGCTAGCCCAGCATTTATTCATCGGAAGTTTTACTGTGCACCTATGATGGCATGTGCTCAGGGGGAAGCAGCATCATGCTTTTCCAAGACTGCCCTTGGCTCACAGGGTCTGCTCCTGTTGGAAGGACACCTGAAGTTCCCAGTTCATTTGTGGAGCACAGGTGCTTGACATGTCCAAAAGTCGTGAATGCCAAGGCCTTCCTGTCTCACCCGCCCAATTTCCCAGGGCATTTCAGGTTCCCTCCTCCCCCAGGGGTCTGGGACATGCCTCAGCTTTACAATATCACCTTGGCAGAGCCTCACATATCAGACTCTATGGGAGCACAGCGGGAAGAAGACTTGATGAGCTCAGAGGGTTCAGGGAAGGCTCTTCTAGGAGGTGGGCTTTACCCTTTTGAAGAGTTGGCAGGATTTGGACAGTTGGGAATGGGGAGGCAGGTGGAGAAATGGCAGCATTCAAAGGAGGATGAGGCGAAGGGAGGGGTACGAAAGTCACAGACTAGATCGACGCCAGCTGCAGTCTAGCCTGTCCACATTAGGGGCCAGCAGGTAATGTGGGAAGATCAAAGGCAGAGAGCTAAAGCATCTGGACTTTTCCCTTCAAGGGAGTCATATAAGATATTTTGAGCAAGGCAATGACATGAGCCTGAAGCCATGGCTTTGGGAGGTGGACTTGGTGGGCATGTGCAGGATGGTCAGGAAGGGAGGCTAAAGGTAGGGATGGGTAGAGGCTCTGGAATTTGGCCCCCTGCTGAACCCTCCCATCTCCCCCATCCTGCCTGGGTCTGTGGGCCTGGTCTCCTCTTCGCAGGCCCAGTGTGGTGCACCTCCTTTAGAGGGGGCCAGGGAGAGCTACCTGGCTCCTTATCAATACTTCCCACTCTAGGGAACCCGAATGAGGCCTGACCCCAGGCCCCTCTGGGAAGTGACAGCGAGCTTGAGGAAGGGACAGAACAGACTGCTGTCCCCATGCCCGTGGATGAGGACAGTGAACAACACCAGGCTCTCTGGCTCTGTCTTCCTCCTGTTCCTCTCTCATGGCTGGGGCTGAGATGGAGACAGGTGATTAATGCTGCTGTCAAGGGAGCACCACGTTGCAATTACTGAGATGCCACCTCCTTCAGAAGGAAAAATATTGTGGCAGTGACTCCTGGGCTTTTTAGAGTGGGGAGCAGTTCTGACAGGGAGCCAGGAGTCGCTGCGTTTCCAAGAATAGCCAGGGAGTTCCCCCGGAGCTTGGGGCGTGGTTTTCAGCCACTGTGCATCTGGGCTGGGCTGGGGTGCTGGAATCACAGTTGCTGCCTGGTTCCTTCCAAGGAGCAGCTGCCCCAGGTTGAAGCCAGACCCCCTTACCCATTGCTCTGGGCTATCCTCTGGGCTTGGGTGCTCTACTGGCCTACGGACCAGAGATCTCATCAGGACAGGAAAAGAACGTCATTAAACTCCTGCATCTTCCTGCCTAGGAGCTCATTATCTCTGGTGACTCACTCACTGCCTGTTTCGTGGTTTCATCTCGCAGAGTGATGATGACTTCCTAGCCTGAAGATCCTCTGATTACATTCTCTGCTGCCAGACCCCATCTCTAGAACCCCCTCAGGATCCCTTTGTGGGGTCTTGCCTTCATCATGGCCGCAGACACCTGCTTTAACTACAGTAGACAGTTGTCTGCAGACTGACAAGCAGGGAGGGCCTGGGTACCCTGAGCTCCCTCCTTCGGCTACTGGCCCCTCAACACAGACAGGGCTGGAGATCGAATCATGGCAGATTAGAATCTCAGGACTGGTGGGAGGAAGCCTTGTGTGTCCTCTGATGTGGCCACATGTGTTTGTTACAAAAGGACCTCCAGGGCCAGAAGAGGGAAGCCACTTGCTTAAGGTCACATGGTTGAAAATGTGGGCAGAGCAGGGGCCCGAAGCCGGGGCCTGACTGCCTGTCAGAATTCTGTCCCTGCACACCCCGCCCTGTGTCTGTCTATCTTGCTTCACGGACCACTCACACCCCAGAGCTCCGCCTGCCTTCTCTGTTGCCCACCAAACCCGTGTGTGTTTGTTCGTTCCTATGCAAGGTGAGTAGTGCATTTGCTGGCTGGCTCGCATCCTATGTAGGTGCTGGAACAAGCAGCACCGTCTTTTCTTTCTTTCTCTCCTTTTTTTTTTCAGAGGGTGGTATGGAAGCCTTGAATCATGTCAAAATTTCCTTGTTTGGGTTCTCATGGGCACTTTCATCCACCCATACCAAGCATTCTGTGCAAGAGGGAGGTGCCAGAAACTGCAAATTCAATTGAAAGCCCGAGAGAGCTCGCCCAGGAAATGTGCAAGAGTGGGGAGAGGATTTTATGATTTAAGAAACATCATGGAGCCTGAGCAATTCCAGGGCAGCAGCAGCAGGGACAGACATGGGCACAATGGAACAGAGTGTGGCTGTGCAACCCAGTGGGCCTCCCGACTTCACCCCAGGCCCGGGGAAGGTGGGACTGCTATCTTTGGAGGCTGGAGCAGAAGTGGGCAGATTTGGACTTGCAAGGGCTATGATATGCTAGATGATCCCAAGTTCCCTGAGGGCATCTACACAGATCTGAGTCTGCTCAGCATTTGTGCAGCCCTCTTCTTGTCCGGTGTGAGTGCTGCTTAGGAGTCAAGACTGCAGATGAAGCCCGCAGCAGCCAGTTAAGAATTCTATCCTATCAGCCATCAGTTCCTGTGCAATGGTGCGATGGTTCCTTGAAGACCCCTCCCACTTTGGAAACACAGGGAATATGCGTTACCGTCAGTGTTGGCCTTATCCTCACTGGCCACCGAGTTCCTAAATGGTGCTCTTACAACCACATGCCTCCATAGGGCTTCTCTCTGTTTCTCATTTTCACAACGACTTGCATCAATGTGTACTGTAAAATGGGGACAGGGGATCGACTTTACAGGAGTATTCTGAGGCTTAGCAGCCATATGGGTAAACTATTTCCAAATATCCCATCTTGCATTTGCAGTATGTTAGCACTAGTGGGGGGCCTCATTGCCACAGTGGAAATAGGGGTTTAGCAACTAGACAAACCCAGTCTTCCATCCTCCACTGCCACTTCCTAGTTGACACAGGTTATTAAAGAAACTCCCTTGGCCTCGCTGGCATTATCTGTGGAAAAGGGTTAGCAATGTTTACCTTTTAAGGTTACTTTCAGAATTAGGACAAAGGTGTGTGCAGTGTGCAAGACAGTGTCCAGTATACTGTAAACAATCAATAAACAGGAGCTACCGTTACTATGACTGCTGTGTTTTCTCCCGTTCTGACAGTAACTCTGTATCTGACTCAGTGCCCGGGGGTAGAAACTGGTCTTTTCAGCAGATGTGACTCTAAGGAGTTTGGATGAAGAGGATGCCTGGGGAACCAGGCTGGGATCCATGGAGGTGGGGTGACTGCATCAGATCTGTCATCAGGGCTTCTGGAAAGGGGCAAGTGGGAAGGGGAAGCTGAAGGCCCTCCATGTACTTCCCATGCATGAAGTGGGGTCCATGTGTCCCAGGAGGAGTGAAATGTGCCACTGAGTTCTGGCAGGAAGCAAGGGGACAATTGCAGGTCAGACACAGGGGAAAAGCTTCCTGGACCAGGACAGCAGGCAACTCACTGGAACTCACAGACCCAGGGCCCTGGAAATACTCCAGAACAGTGGCTGGAAAATGCCTCCAAGGCCAGGCCATCCCCAGCATCTCTGTAGCCAGCACCGCTCTGGAGACAGGCTGAGCTTGTTAGAGTCCTCCCTCTATCACCTAGCAGCTAGAACTGTGGATAAATTTTTGAAGTTCTCTGGGCCTCAGTCTCCTGAAAAATGGAGACATGATGAGGATTCACGGAGAGCACGTGTATAAGGAGGGTTGCTGTGCCTGGGACACAGTAGGTGCTTAAAATTATGGCTACGAAAAATGGATCAATTGACAGATATGAATTCCCCTCTCCTCCTTTTCTGCTTCTCTGACTCCTGCCCCTTGCATGCGCAGTCAGCACCATGTGGGACAGATTCTTGACATTTGCTCCATCCAAGGATAAAGGAGAAGGGGACCCTCTCCTTTGCCTGGAAAAAGTTTCTGCATCCTTGTCTGCACATGGGAGGAGGATAAGATGCCTCCGGAAGGCCTGGACAGTCCCTTCACACACATACCTGGGTATCGGAGGTGCCTGCGTGAATGTCTGTTTTCCATTCCAGACAATTTTAGACGTACGGAAGAGTAGAAAAGTAGTGCAGAGAGTTCCCATTTCACTCAGCTTCCCCTAATGTGAACGTTTTATATAACCACAGTGTGATGATCAAAACTAAGAAAATAACGTTGGCTCAATACTATTAACTACATGACAGATTTTATTTGCATTTTGCCAGTTTTTCAACTAATGTCCTTTTCCTGGCCCAGGATCAAATCCAGGATCCCACATGGTTTGGTTGTCACATCTGAGTCTCCTGCAATCTGTGACAGCTCCTCAGTCTTTTCTTGTCTACCAGGACCTTGAGATTTTTGAAGAGTGCTGGTCAGGTGTTTTCAGAATGTGGAGCTGTTTCCACACTTGTGATGGAGTGTGCAGCACTGAGTTTTGTGGTCTTGCTTTCATATTTTTCTGCTTTCTTATTTTTGCTAGACCCCCAGAGCCGTTGCTTCTGCCAAAGGTCTGCCCCTTGCAGTGAAAGATCCCCTGTTGCTACAAAAGTGGCAAGAAGTTCATATGTTTAGTGTGTGACATTAGCCACATTACCCCCTCTGCAAAATGTGCATCCTCTTTCCTACTCACCCTGTCCGACTTGTGCTCACATCAGAGCCCCAGCTGTCAAGCTGGTACCTCTATCCAGATGGTGGCCTCCATGAGGACAACAGAGCTTGCCTCTCTTGTTCAACATTGTACCCCTAGTCCCTAATCAGCGCTGCATAAATAGGGGCTCAGCAAATGTGTGGTGAATAAAGGAGCAATCACCGTCATCATCAGCCACCATTTATAGATGGCCCATGGAGTATAAAGGACAGTCATTCAGGCTATGGAGGTGTAAGGCATGTAATTTCCTCAAGGAACATACAGCCCTGTTAGAGACTGAACATAGATAGAAAAAGCTAATATGCCGGCCAGTCAGTACAGCAGGAGCCCTCATATTCAGGACGGTGGATTGACTAATTTCAAAAGTTCTTTAAACAGGGAATTCATTTAAAAAATGATACTCCAATCATTTCATTTTACCTTAGGACATTCATGTATGTTCATTTACCAAACGTTCTGTTCATATCTTGGGTCATTTCTTTGAGTACAAATTCACCAACTGGGCGCAGTGGCTCACTCCTATACTCCCAGCACTCTGGGAGGCTGAGGCGCGCAGATCACTGGAGGTCAAGAGTTTGAGACCAGCCTGGCCAACAAGGTGAAACCCCATCTCTACTAAAAAACATAAAAATTAGTTGGGCGTGGTGGTGCATGCCTGTAATCTCAGCTATTCCGGAGGCTGAGGCAGTAGAATCGCTTGAACCCGGGAGGTAGAAGTTGCAGTGAGCCAAAATTGTGCCACTGCACTCCAGCCTGGGCCACAGAGCGAGACGGAAGAATAAAAACACAAACAACGACAACAACAAAAAGAAATTCATCGACCGGAGTCTCGCCTCACCCTGTCTGCTTATGTGTACCCATAGTTCTTTACTTACAGCTTCCAGTGGGTTTTAGTTTCATTTTTTAAAGCAAAGACTTGAACTTACAAAATGATATAGTGTAGACTTTTAGATTTTCAGAATTTTCAGTTATCTCATTTGCATATTAGATAACTAGTTAGGTTTTTTTTTTCTGTTTTTAGCAATTTTTCTTTATCAAAATTTTTCCCAATGCATTCCACTTAGTTTTCACGGAGCAATATTTTGACTTGGTATCCATATTTCCTTGTTTATGAAATAGTGAGCTAATGACGATGACAAGAACAACTGGTGTACACAGGTTTGGGAGAGGAGTGGTACCACAAGTGCCAAGAAGAGCCAATAGTGTACTATGAAATTGAAGAGGAATAAATAATTTGCCCAAAAATGGATCATAGAAGGCTTCTCGGAGGAGGTGGCCTCAGATGAGCAATAGAGGCCGTGGTGAGAAAGGAATTTGCAAGAGGCTGAGACCACTGAGCCTCATCTTCTCAAACAACCCAAGCATACAAATAAGCCTGTTAACAGAGATGCGGGTGTTTTCTGAAATAGAAGTTGAAAGGACCAGCAGCAGCTGGGTCCACTTGTTCACCGTCATCAACATTGGTGGTGAAGGGGACCAGAATCCTCCCCTCCCCCGTCATGCAAACCCCAGCATATTTGTTAAACTTACAGATAAGAAAAGACAAAGACGGGGACAGAACCAGCCTTCCCTCAGGGAGCCCAGCACTGCATGGAGGGAAAATGGGACAAAGGTAATGGGCAGGCCCCTCTCCCAGGTCACCAGCAGCCCTGCCTATCAAGCTGATGCATGCGGTAGACTCCAGACCTCAATTTGCCTCATGCCAGGAAGATGGAATGTTTTGTTTCAATCTGTGGCATGCACCTCAGTTGCTGAAGAGATTAGCACTTCCTGGGCTGCAAAGGTAATTAGATGATCAATCGTAGAAAGTCTAAAGCAAATGGAACCTTTAGGGAGAGAGATTTGTATTTACTGTGCCCCATGGAATATCAGCAGGGAAGAAAAGGAACCTAAAGGAGCCTGTGCTTCAGAAACAGGCTCCAGAGACAGGGCTGAAGTCTCCAGGCAGGGCTGGGGAGGTGTAGAAAATCAACACTTTGCTCAAAAGCCACCAGTGTTGCCTCAAGCCTCCTCAGCCTCAAGAGGGCTTCTCCTCCTGCCGCTACCCCTTGATGGGGAGGATTAGGTGAGAGGATCTGAGAGCATCATTCAGACACAGCCTTTGTAGCCCAGCAACATAATAGCAACTCAGTTACCCCTGCTAACTATTATAAAACACGGGACACAAACTTAGATACATTCTGGAACCTGGTGGTTAATGTAAACTGAGTGAAACCAGCTGGGTGCAGGGCTGTAAGGATGGCTGGGGATTGTGGTAAACTTGAGAGCATGTGTGGAGCTGGACATAACGACTGGAGGGAGGGATCTCTGCCTTGGCTTCTGCCAAAGTCTTGGGGTATGGCCACTTCCAAGCTAGGGCAATTATGGCCAATTTTCTTTCATCTATGCCCCTACGCCCACGCTGTTTTCATATAATCCCCAGATAGCATATAATTTCATCTGTAAGTATTTCAGTGTGTTATCTCTAAAGGATAAGGACTCTGAAAAAATTCACCATATGCAGGGAATGTGGGGAACATGGGTAGAGGTGTAGCTTCTTTTCTTTTCTTTTTTTTTTTTTTGGAGACAGAGTCTTGCTCTGTCGCCCAGGCTGGAGTGCAGTGGTGCGATCTCAGCTCATGCAACCTCCACCTCCCGGGTTCAAGTGAATATCTTGCCTCAGCCTCCAGGGTAATTGTTTTTGTATTTTTAGTAGAGATGGGGTTTCGCCGTGTTGCCCAGTATAGTCTTGATCTCCTGACCTCATGGTACTTCCACCTCGGTCTCCCAAAATACTGGGTGTGAGCAACCAAGGTATAGCTTCTTTTTCCATCCTTGGAGTGTGGAGACAGTCCATTCCTCAGGAGCCGGGCTGTCCTCTGCTTTCTTCAATCAGGGTGTGCCTTGTGTAAAGGGGACTATCTGGACTTGACCTCAGCTTGTTGTTGCCATGCAAGAATGCTGACCCAGTGTTTCCAAGATTTTATGATTCTTCTTGTAAAAGAAGCTAGAGATCTGTATTTTAACGTGAAATGTCCAGTTGTAAATATTGGCAATAAATGCCAATTTTTCAACAATGCTATGTGAGCCCAACAAATCCTATATGCAGGCTAAATGTAGTCCCTAGGCTGCCAGTTTGCAGTCTCTGGGCACGAAGGAGATTAGCTAGTCAGTACCAAGTCTCCATTGCTGGGCTGTTGGAGACTAGCTGTGTAGCAGGCAGCCTTGCAAAGGAAAAAGGTTTTAGCAGGCTGCCATTGCCAGCCTCCATTTCCCACCTAACAGAATGGGTTGATTCCATGGTATGGTCTGCCTATAAGTTGGGGCTTATGGCCTGTGGCTCACCATAGGAAGACAGCAAACATCTGGTTTTCAGATGACCTCAGCATCCATCAGAGGGTTATTTGCACAAACGTGGCAGCTTGAACTGATCCCTGAGAAGAGCTTCTCCTCCTTCTTGCCACAGTCATCAAAGCTGTCTCTGTCAGCCTGTGCCTCAGGGAGCTGTCACAGCCTCATTACTGCTCATTCATCTTCACTTAGTGCATCAAAAGGCTGATCTATCAAATTGGGTGGGCGCACAGGAAGTTTGATTAGCAACATTATGTTGTTTGCCATGACAGGCTCAGAAAACTTAGCTCATCTGTGTCCCAGGAGCCTCAAGAGAAGACCGAAGTGTTTATCTTCTACCTCTGAAATTCGCAGGATCAGAAACCAGCGCGGTGGCTCCAGTCTGGGGTGTTCCCAGTGGGGCGCCCTCTCCATTTCTCTCCCTCTGCCTCCTCACAAGTGGGTCTCTGGAGTAAAATGTCTCGATTTCTTATCCAAAGAGGTACCGGCGTGAGCAGGGTCCCTGGTTGCATCCCATCATCCTCTGTGACAGAGTGGCTCTCATGCCTGGGAATGCCCTTCCGTCTTCATATCTAATGAAGCACTTGGGATTTGCATTATTTGCCTCTGCCATTATCCCCATCATGGCCCATGTCAAGCTGCTGAGCAAAACATCCAAAGGCACAGGCTTTCCCCAGGCTCCTGGGACAGAATGGGACAGAAAACCTCCCAAAGAAATAGTTTCAAGAAGTAGCATTTTGCAGAGAAACCTAACAGGCCCCATGGCCCTGAGCTTCTCTCTGAAAGTCTGTGGGGAATCATCTCTGAGCGCATTCCTGCGAGTGCATGCCTTTACCAACATCCAGAGGATGGAAAGAGAGGGAGTGCTTGGAAAACAGCCCTTGCAAAGAAAGGTTAAAAGAAAAGGTTATGGCCTGGAAAAGAACTGGTTAGGGTGGGGCTTTCTATATATGCACTGTTCCTGAGTGCCACTTGAGCCTGTCTCTGCTGAGGATCGGTATCTGGGCGAGGCGAGCATACATAGACGTTGCATAAAGTTAAGTTAGACTCAGGAGAGGCACTCATGGAGGCTCCAGAATTGGTCTCCTTTAGTTAAGTTCATTTATTTGAAGATGCAGATGATGATGATCATACAGTGACCAGGATGGTAGTGACCAGGATGAGCCCTTTCCAGGAGTCAGACAGAGAGCCATAGTAGGATAAAGCAGGGGACCTGTCTGGAGACCTTAATTGCAATCCTGGTGCTGAAAGCAATGGGCTCTATGAACTTGGGTGAGTCATTTCACTTTTCTAGTCTTAATCTTAGTTTTTTTGTTTTGTTTTGTTTTGTTTTGTTTTTTGAGACAGAATCTCCCTCTGTCACCCAGGCTGGAGTTCAGTGGCATGGTCTCGGCTCACTGCAACCTCTGCCTTCTGGGTTCAAGTGATTCTCCTGCCTCAGCCTCCTGAGTAGCTGGGATTGCAGGTGCCCACAACCGCCCTGGCTAATTTTTAATTTTTATTTATTTATTTATTTATTTTTGAGATGGAGTCTCACTCTGTTGCCCAGGTTGGAGTGCAGTGGCATGATCTCAGCTCACTGCAAGCTCCGCCTCCCAGGTTCACACCAATCTCCTGCCTCAGCCTCTTGAGTAGCTGGGACTACAGGTGCCCACCACCACGCCCAGCTAATTTTTTTTTTTTTTGTATTTTTAGTGGAGACGGGGTTTCACCGTGTTAGCCAGGATGGTCTTGAGCTCCTGACCTCGTGATCCTCCCGCCTCAGCCTCCCAAAATACTGGGATTACAGGTGTGAGCCACCACACCCAGCCTCCAGGCTAATTTTTGTATTTTTAATAGAGACGGGGTTTCACCATGTTGGCTAGGCTGGTCTTGAACTGCTAACCTCAAGTGATCCACCTGCCTCAGCCTCTCAAAGTGCTGGGATTACAGGTGTGAGCTACCATGCCCAACCCTGGTCTTAGTTTTTTAATCTATGAAATGAAGAGATTAGATTAGATATCCTCTAAGGCTTCTTCCAGCAGTAAAAGTCAGTATTTTATATTTTTCCAGGTTAGTTACCAATAAAATAGGAACAATTGAGTGCCTTCTCTCACTCAGAGACTGCGCTAGTGGCTTGATGTGTCTTGTTCAGTTTTTCCAAAAACCCCACGAAGAAGGCAGTCTCGCCCTGTTTTAGGCTGTTCGAAGGAGCACCGTCACTGTCAGCTTCCTCCAGCACAACAAACATCCAGTAAATACTTACAAAACTGGTAGCCTTCCTAGGAGGTGCTAAGGATACACATAGGCTTAAGACAAGCTCTGCCCATCAAGGTGCACAGTTGCATCAGAGAGAAAGGATAGACACAGAGCAAAGTAAGTAGGAAAGAATCTGTGCATGGCAAAGAAATACCGCCAACTACACGCTCTTGAGTGAGATGATAATAATACACTACATTCACATTTTTATAGGACTTTAGAGTTTGCAAGACACTTTGGAATATATCATTTTACTTGATTCATCTATCACTCTCTGAAATTAGGTCTGACAGCTCTCATCATTAAATTATTAACTATTAAGTTGAGAATTAGAGAAGTGGCTCATCCAAGGGAACTGGATTTTCCTTCTGCATGTCAGACATCCACACAGTGAGACAATAATAATGCAGTGCTGATGATTGCATGATGCCTGATAGAGTCTGCCAAGTCTTATCACGTCTCATGCTGGTCCTACTTCTTTCTGTCCTGAGGAGCAGAGATGTCTCATAGCCGTTGCATCCTTAGATTTACCAGGAAGGTTACACGCCAGGTAGCACTTCTTTTTTCTCAAAGATTTAATGGGAAGGCTCAAGGTTATTGCAAATCTGCATGACACACCCCAAAAGGACTTTAACCAAGATCACCTGCCAGGTGCCCTGATACTTTAGGGCTTTTAGTTCAGGGGTGAGTAGTGGGAACAACATGGTAGACATGGCTGGAATCTCTCTGAAGCAGGCAGAAAATTGGGGGCCACAGAGAATTGGGGAGTTTCCTTCCCTCGGGCCCCTCATTCCAGCTTGAGTCTTTTGCCTGGGACCCTCACACAGTTCAGCTCCTTTCCGGCAGCTGTTGCATCCTTGTAATGACATTAGCTGCCACTTGTTGGGCACCTACCACTTACTGGCCCCTTTATTCACATTTTCTAAGTCAATTTTGCAACCACTCCGATGAGGTGGAGGTTATTGCCCCCATGTTACAGATGAGAAGACTGAGGCCCAGAACAATTTCATTGTCAAGACCACATCGCTACCAAGCGGGGCTGGAACGCAGGTCTATCTGTTGTCTGCCTGACGAAAAAAACAACAATAAAAAGAGGACGCATTGACATGCCTTCTTCAATTCCAGGGACAGAAGGAAGTGACTCCTCTGTCTCCTGGGCATCACTGCTTAGGAAGGCCTCAATGTGGGCCCTGGGATGTGGAGTGGTATGCGCAGCAGTGGGTGCACAGCCTGTTTGCAGGATGGTGCCCAGCACTGTGGCTGCTCTTCCAACCTGCTTCCATCGACTGGGAGAGGCAGCTGGGGGCTCTTCTGCACTCTGCACTCTGTTGTCAGGATGGAGAGACTGCTTCTCTGCTCTCTCCCGTTGCGCCTATGTTGCCCCTCCTCCGAGTGAGGTAGCAGAAGCCCACGCAAAGCAATATGCCCAGACCTATAGTGTCACCCTTGGTGGTGGACGCATACCCTAGAGAATGAAAGGGAGCATTAGGGAGGAGCCTGGCCTGCCAGATGGATCCAGAGGCAGCCCCGGGAGCTGAGAGAGGATGAGGGACCCCAGCTCTTGCCCACACTCCTCGGCTCCACCCAGACTCCAGCGTGCCCTGTGCTCCTCGGCTCCACCTGGACTCCAGCGTGCTCTGTGCTCTTCGGCTCCATCCGGACTCCAGACTCCAGCGTGCTCTGTGCTCCTCGGAGCTCCCTTGTCAGAGCAGCCCCATGTCCTGGAGATGCTAAGAGTGTCATTTTCTGGAAAACATGAGGTCGCCTAAGGCACTTAGAATTCTGAGGAAACTTGGGAATGGCCTGGACCTCAACTTCCCTCTTTATAGGGCTGTAAGAAGGTCCTTTGGGGGCTCTGTGGACACCAGCCTGACACCTACCAGCCTGAAGGGGTGAGACCCTGGCCATTCCCATGAACGAACTGTGTAGATGTACCTCGGACACGGGACTGTGAAAACCTTACTTCCTTGTACCCTAGATCCATACTCAACTCCTGGTGTAAGGAAGAGTCTGGGCTCTGCAGGCAGATCCACTGGTGTTCACAACCCACTGCTTGTTTCTTCGTCTGCAGCATGGGGATCATATCTAATCTCACAGGGCTGCTATGTGGAATAAATGAAATAGTAGGTGCCCAGCACTTCACGCAGTTCCTGGCCTGCAATAGGCGCTCAGTAGCTGTTCTATTTGTCATTAAAGTGGGCTTTACCCCTCCGCCTCCATCCCTGCCAGCTGAGCCACCACCTGCTGTGAAAGAGAGGACATGACTCATTAGGCCAAAGCTGTCATGTCTTGAGAAAGGATCCCAGGCCATAGAAAGGGTTGCTAGGGCTTGTCCCCAGGGCTCCATCTGTCCTGGACAGGGCAACGGAGTGATCAGAAAAGAGGGAGGGTCTGGCAGCCAGACTGGCAGAAAAGGAAGCCAGTGTTCATAATAAGAGAACTTGATCAGAAAGATACCTTGAAGCCTGGCTTGCACCCATCTGTTTTCTTAGGGATGGGCTTTGGGGTGAGGGTTAAGGAGCAGATTTGATATTTTAAAACATTTTGTTATAGAAAATTTCAAACATATACAAAAGTAACAATAATAGCATCATGAACCTTAATGTATCTATCACCCACCTTTAACCACGATCAAATTATGGCCAATTTTCTTTCATCTATGCTCCTACCCCCATGCTATTGTCATGTAATTCCCAGACAGCATATAATTTCATCTGTAAATATTTCAGTGTGTATCTCTAAATTATAAGGACTCTGAAAAAATTCACCAGAATACCATAACATCAATAATTCTGAATATCATAAAAAGCTACTGTTCAGATTTTCAATTGTCCCATAAATGTCAGGGATTTAAAACAAAAATGGTTTATTTGAATCAGGATCCAAATAAGGCCACACATCACAATTGGTGAAGATGGCTTTTAAGTTTCTTTTATTCCAGAGGCTCCCCCAACTCCATCTCTCTTTTTTTTTTCTTTGCAATTTATTTTTGGAAGAAACTGGGTCATTTGTCCTATTGTATTTTCTGCAATCTGGATTTTGCTGATTGCATTCCTGGGGTGAAGTTTTACCTTCAATTCGTCTTTGAGGTCTTGACACCAAAACAGCACTTGTGTGGGAGTCCTCAAGTCCAATCTTGCCTGCCCACCTCCTCCATTGCAAGAGGGCCTCCCATCGCCTTCGCCAAATGGGAAAGAAAGGTCCCCGGTGCCAGCTGCTGGAGCCGAAGGATGAGAAACATGGTGACAAGGACTTTTGGAGGTTTCCGGCAGTGTGATGATGGTGGGCCATGCTATTATTTGGACTGGGCCTCCTCTCTGTTTTTATGAACAGGAATGTCTTTTAATAAAGCAGAGCAATTTTCTGCCAAATAGCCAGGATTGTTTTTCCTCCTTTTGGAGCAATAAGTTTCAGGATTTGTCTCCCAATTGACTTTCAAGAGCATGTTTTCTCAATTCTTTCCTGAAATTAAAGTAAAGGTCAAGGAGGCTGGTCTAAGACCCAGCCCTTCCTCCTCTCTGGGCTCTGGCTGGCTGGAGTTTGGTAGCTAAGTGTGTCCTTGGCTCAGGTGACCCTGTGTAGCCCCTGGGGCAAACCAAGCTCAACTTCCCAGTTTTTTTCTTTGTGGGGGCAAATTGAGAAGGAAGGGAAAGCGGGGGGTGGGGGGAGGAATATAGTGCCAGTCTGTGGGTTCCATTCTGAATTTAGATCTCCTGGGCAATTTCTAGAGGCTTCATTCTCCCCACTGTGTTCCCTTCTCAGGGAGGGGGCCCTGGGCCCCACCCCTCCACCTGCCTCCCACCCGCCAGTCTTCTGCGGCGCACGTGAGCTGCCCCAAGGATCTGCCCCTTCCCTCGCACAGTATCAGAGCGGTGAGGATTTTTAATCAAAAGGCAGCACACGCAGAGAACAGCACCGCCACCACCCTGCTCAGCATCACTGAGCCATTTCCCCCACCCCCTCCCCACACTGAGTCACTCCAGCTAACAGTTAATTAATTTGTGACACTTTGACAGTTTGTGAGGAGACATTTTTACGGAGCCATAAAAATCCCCAAGGTTGGGGCTGTCAGGCAGTCACCCTTCTTGCATTCACTGCATCCCCCAGACCCTGCCTCACCCCACTGCAGACCCTGGAGGCCTGCAATAAGGTGAGGTTGGGAAGACTCGAATTCTACCGCTGCTCGGGCCTCTCAGAGACTCCACACTCCCAGGGACACCTGGGCAGACCCAGGGCCACCTGGCCACCTTGGGAAGAAGCAGAGAGCGGGGTTGTCTGGGATGACAGCCCTGGAAGAGAGGAGGCCCTGGTCGTGCTCAGCTGTGGTCTCCTCTGCTCCTAGACAGAGTCTCACCCAGGGGCCCTTTCCACAGCTGGGCAAGGAACTGTGTGTGCTCCAGCCTCTCCCTGGGGACACCCCCACCCCACCCTCATGCTCCTTAGAGAGCTGAGTCTCAGCTGCACTCAGCTCACTCACTGGGGATGCTTGGTAGTCTCTGGCTGGTGTTGACGCGGGGAGATGGCTCCCTTAGCCTGCTGTGACTTCCCTCCCACGGGGTGGTACCAACCTGGACACTCTGAAGCCCTAGGCCCCCAGGCCTTCCAGCACCCCAGAAGCCATCTCCACCTGCTCTGTGCTTTCCTTTCCACAGACTGCGTGTTATCTATGACCTCTCCCCACCTCCCCGCACTCACTTTCATCCGTGTGCCTCCTCTTCTTTTTCAAATGCCTTATAACGCCTTTGGGCCTCAGTGATACCCACCTGGGAAACACCCTGCAAGGACCCCAACCAGCTGGGCACCCAACCCCAACTACCACTATCACTGGGACCCAGAGGGTCAACAGGAGATCTCAGAAGAGGCTATTGTACCCTTCACGAAGGATGTGGGAGAAGAAATGGCTGCAGGGTAGAAAAAGACCTAGGGACTGGCCCCTTCACACTCGAATGAGATACTACCTCCGTGGACATCTCTCAGACACGTGTGGAGCATGTGCCATTGCCAAGGTGGTGCTGGAGAGGGAGAACACCAGGAGAGACAAGACACATGCACACAGTTTAGCAAGAACAGACATCAAACAAATCACTAGACAAATAGTGACTTCATTACATCTGTGCTGGGTGTCACCGAGGAGCTCCTGTGCTGTAAAAACATTAAGTGAGAGGACGGGCTCTGAGCTGGAGTGGCAGGAAGGCTTCCTTGGAGAAGGGGCTGGAGAGATGGTTCTGAAGGGTGAGAAGGAGGAGGAGACCAGCCAGGGTGTGCTATGCTGAGCCCAAGTGGCAGGAAGGGGCTTAGGGTTAGGAGTTGGGACTCAAGGAGGGTTCATATGGCTGCCTGTACCAGTAAGTTTATGGATGTGGTGACAGGAAGTTGAGTAAGTGCTCAAGGATAGCTTCTATTTTTACTGTGAGGTAGGAGGTAAGGCCCGGAACTGCTGGCCAGGTTTAATTCCAGGGAGCAGGGGGAGAGGCTTGGAGCAGGTGACCCGGGTTGCCAACCTCAGGCTGGGCCACAGAAGGCCCTGAAGACGGTAGCTACTCTTTGGCTCCAGCTGCACGGGGCCAGACACAGCCGGAGACCACCAGTGGAGAGATTCACCCAGGCTGTTCCACGCCTTCTAAAGAAACCTAGACAATGTTCCCTGCTGCACAGGCCCTGGGCTCTGCTCCCTCGCTGCCTCTGGAGAACACCAGGTTCCAGGGAGGGTCCCCATGCTGGGGGAGAAGGGATGGCAAATGGGGGTGTTAGTGTGTGGCCTCCCCCACTGTCTTCTGCAGCAGCCTCTGCCACCCCCAAATGGTAGTTCAGGCCACTCCCTGGGCTTCCACTAACGGGTATCCCCCCAGCCTAGGTCTCTAGTCCAGACCTGTTCCCCCACAGTGGTGCTGAGGCTGCGGGTGAGGAGGGGGAGTCCAGGGGCTCAGGAGCGGGGAGCCCTTCCCCTTAACTGGGAAAGTGCAATCTGCATTTCTTCCCTCAGAAGTGACTGCTGACATCAGGACCAGACCCACAGCCTCACACCCCACTCCCCTATGCACCTGGGCCTGGGATGCAGGAAAAGCCATTTCCAGTGAACCCAGGAGGTTGCCATGGTCCATTGCTCCAGGCTCCTCTTTGCCCTCACAGTCCTCTCTGTTTCTCCTTCCCCTCCCTTTTTCCCTCTCCACAGACCCTCCACACCCCAGCCCCAGGGCAAGCCCCAGGGCTTGGAAGTTTTGCCCTCCAGAGAGCGACTGTGCCTGTCTATTTACCCACTCCCGCCCTCTGCAGCCCAAGGTCTGCAGCCACCTGGCCTAGAGCTTTGGGAATGAGGTCTCTGTTTCCTCTGCCCTCTGCTGAGGTAGCCTCCTAGGCCAGAGTACATAAGGGTGTTATTCAGTAACTCTCTCCTTTCCCCTTGGATGTAGGAAGGAACGGGTGCACCTTCTTTCTTCCCTCTTCCATTTCCACACTGCCTTTTCGAAACTGCAAGAGATGCTAAAAGAAGGCTCAACCCCAAGTCACAGCCTGGCCTTTGCCTGGAGGGGCAGGGGCAGGTGGCCTACGTCACCAGGGTCCTGGAAAGGAGCCTCTTACCCACTCACTCCCAATTCCTATCTAACTCAAGTCACTCCAATAGGCTGCTTTTGAGATGCAAATGAAAAATACTTTCCTCTCCCCCTCTACTTTTTCATTGAAATGCTTCACATCTCAGAAAAGAGGAGAAAATGATGTGTTTAAGACAGCAGTGTCTCACCCGCCATCAAGCCTGATAAGGAATTGTTAAATTTTAATTAGACAATTTGATTCCTTCAAGTGCCGAGCTTTCAGGGAAGGCAGCACCAAGACTTAAGCTGAGACAGAAGCACAGGAAAGACGTTGCTGGGGTTTATGCTGCATCCAGGGCTTCTGTCCCCCACCTTTTCAGCTCTGTGCCCCAGACAAAATAGAAATGAGGTGGTGGGAGAGAGAGAGAAAGAGAAAGAAAGGATCAGAGAAAATCCTCTTCGTTCTACCTGGACTTGCCAGCTTTCTTCCTGGATCCCAGGCTGTCCCAACAGATTGACCCTTTTCACCCTGCTCCATCAGCCTTGGGACTAAGGGTGGCCATACCTTCCAAGTTTCTCCTGAGAGAAAATGTCAGGTTTGGGTGTCAGCCTCAAACTGTTGAGCTTTAAAGGAGCCTTTTAACCTTCCAATACACTTGAAAGAAGCCGTTTCTGTTTATAGGTTGGGGCGCCTGCCAGTTTCAGGGTGTGACTGGGAAAGCAACCCCTTCCATACCTCATCTGAATCCCAGAAGGCCTGCCCACTCTCTGTCCCCTCCTCTACTCCTGGGGGGCAGTGCAGTGGGTGGCCTGAGCAGGGTGGCCTGCCTGGGGCAGCCTGGGTGGGCTAGCTTAGCCCTGGGTATCTGGGCTCTTCCAGTACTTCTCAACTTGAGCGCTAGCTAATTTCCAAATTAGGGCACACACAGAAAGTAGTAGCGTTTGTAAGGCACATAGGGTGAACGGCAGAGGCTGCGGAGGTTGGAAATGCCTGGCTCTACATCCCAGTTGACCTGATATTTCTATGCACCTTGATGCAGTCTAGACATCTTGTTGGGGAAGTTCTGCTCTGAATCTTCTGAAGAGAGCCACTATTATGGAAGCCTGGAGTTAGGCTAGATGTTACGGAGAACTTGACGGGCAGGGGTCCTGAACACTAGAATGGATGACTCTGAAAGATATTTCTGTAGATCTTTGCCCTTCTGAGCTAAGGCAGAGCAAAGCATCCTGGAGACAGATAAGGAGCAGATGATCTTTGGCTCTTTGATGACCAGTAGCTTGTAGGCCACCACACAAATGCAGTCTTCCCTTACTCCTGGCTTCCACCAGGGCAGCTGAGAAAGAAAAGCTTAGGAGGCCTCAGAAGACCCATGGAACCTTGTCTGCAAGCATCTGCCTGGTGAGGGTAGAATGAGGAGCAGCAATTACCCCCACTTTCCTGCACAGAAAGGTGCCATAGGGGAGAGGCAGCCACCCCTGGAGTGAGGCCTGGCAGCTACAGGGTTAGATCATTCATCCTCTACCCAGGAGACAGTGTCAAGTAGCTCAACCTGTAAGAGCTGGGAAATAACAGTGTCCATGCACGTATTTGGTGCTCATTAAGTTCTTGTTGACTGGGGACTGCGATTTGGAGCTTTTGTCAGCTTTCATGCATGCCGCAGGGGCCACCTGGGAGAAAGATGGAGATGACATTTGGAGGGTGGTGAGCAAGTTGATCATATTTTCATAATTCCAAATCAAAATGCTTGCTTTTGACAACAACAGATTTTTCAATATAATGTGTCACTTTGTCTGAAAAAAATTTTCATGTGAGAATAATGCACCTCGGGTTATGTATTTAGCCAATCTCCATTTTAAAAAAAGAACAAGAAATTGGGACCATCATGGCAAATACAAGGTGCCATGTGTTATGTGGCTTTGCATTTTCCCTCCACAAGCTCCAGAGTGGACGAAGAACTCACCTGGCTTCTTTGGAGCCAGAACCAGCCCAGCATACCTGGAGCAGCACTGGGAACCTTTCCTCACTCCCCTACCACGAACACAAGCTCCAGCCAGGATGGAGAAGCTCCTCATTTGTGTATTCTCGTGGGATGCCCCTTGGAGCCCAACAACCTGTGCAGCCCAGAGGCAGATGGACAAAAGGGAGGGATGGGCTGGAGCTACAGCAGGGAAGCCTGGGAACCAGCAGGTTTTCTCAGGCTTCTTGAGAAAATGCCAGCAGAGAAATGCTGGGAAGGCCCTGTGTTGTTATCTCCTCTACAGTGCACATCCCCCTACCCCCACCATTTTAATGTCTTTGAAATCAGAATGCATTTTACAATGGTCAACATCTTGGAGCTCTACTGGGGTTGGATAGCATTTTTTTTTTTTTCTTTCCTAGTGTTACATAAAATAGTGGTGCATCTTCATTCGATTTTGTCTTAGAGTCTATGAAATGTGGTGATTAGTATGATAGTCATTGGCTATAGCAGCTGGGCTGAGAGAGCTGGATCTTCCAGGCCAGCTGCTGCCTCATCCCAAGGGTCACTTGGGTTTGTCCTGCAGCCAGGGCCCAGGGACAGGCTTTGTCTTTTCCTTCCTTTACTTCCTCCCAAGAAATTGGTGGCTGCATCTTGAAATCCGTCTCCCTTCTTCCAGCCGCCTACTTTTCAGGATGGGCCATAGGAGGCAGTGTGCCCAGGAGGACCTCAGACCCTCGTGAGCTGCATTTGAACAGCACCAGTCCCTTCATCTCACTGAGCCATTGGCTTGTGGTCTGATTGCTTGTTTCATTTCATTCTTTTGCTTGGTTTGATTTTTAAAGTTGACATTCTTGAGGGCTTACCTGTGCCTGGCACATGGCCATGAGTCATCTTACTTAATACTCACAATTGTTGTTATCTCTATTTTGCATATGGGAAAACCGGGCTCAGGAAAGCCAAATCATCTGGCTGAGGCCCCAAAGTTAGTAGGTGGTAGAGTTGGGACTTGAACCCAAGTTTTTTAGTCCTCAGCTCTAATGTCATACTAGCACCTCTCAGGCTACAGTACCTCCTCTGTGGCAGTGGATTTGCTGATGTCTGAATTCCTGCTCAGCTTGATATTTATACAGTGAGCGCCAGCCAGGCAACCCTTGCTTGTAAGAGATGCCAGCCCCAATTAGATAAGGTGCTGAAGACACGATAGAAACCAGGGCTGACACCAGGTGTTAAAGATAGCCCTGTACCAGCCGGGCTCGGTGGCTCACCCCTGTAATCCCAGCACTTTGGGAGGCTGAGGCGGGCAGATCACGAGGTTAGGAGATCGAGACCATCCTGGCTAACATGGTGAAACCCCATCTCTACTAAAAATACAAAAAAATTAGCTGGATGTGGTGGCGGGCACCTGTTGTCCCAGCTACTGGGGAGTTTGAGGCAGGAGAATGGCATGAACCCAGGAGGCGGAGCTTGCAGTGAGCCTAGATTGCACCATTGCACTCCAGTCTGGGCGACAGAGCGAGACTCCATCTCAAAAACAAAAAAACCAAAACAAATAAACAAACAAAAAGCCCTGTACCAAGGTACTTATAGGGGTTACAGATACTTAGGCATTTGCCATGTTTTCCCTTTTTTTCTATAATATAAATATACTACATTTGTATTAGCAACAAAAAACAAGAACAACCAATAATAAATAATAGATTAGAAAATCAAATGCGTGAGGCCTTTCTCAGAACTTGGGTACAGGGACTCTCCCTCACCCTGCAGAAGTAACCAGCACTCCAGAGAATTAATGCTCACCCTCAACCCCACCCTGACCTGCAGTGCTCACATTTGCCATCTACATTGTGCTCATAATTTTAAATTCTAGACTAGGTATAGCTCATGCCTGTAATCCCAGCACTTTGGGAAGCCAAGGCAGGAGTATCTCTTGAAGCCAGGAGTGTGAGACCAGCCTGGGCAACACAGTGATGAGACCCCCATCTCTACAAAACGTTTTTAAAAATTAGCCAGGCGTGGTGGCACATGCCTGTAGTTCCAGCTACTCAGGAGGCTGAGGTGGCAAGATCACTTGAGGCCAGGAGTTGAGGCTGCTGTGAGCTATGATTGTGCCACTGTACTCTAGCCTGGGTGGCAAAGTGAGGTTCTGTCTCTATTAAAAGAAAATCAAATCCCAGTTTACATCCTCTTCCTCCAGGAAGTTCTCCACAAACACCCCAGCCACACACATGTGCATATGCTCCTGAACATCAACTGTAGTGGACACTGTGGAGTGCCGCCCAGATCCCCCTGCAGGACCACAGCCCTCATCTCCAACTACTGGGAGTGTTGGCAACTGACAGTTCTGGGCAACTGCCCGCTGCTGAGGAGAGATGCCTCTTTCAAGGCCACACTGCTTTCCCTGGGACAGCTACAAGCTATGACATCTATGAGAGGGGATTAAAGGCCCTCCCCTGTTGCCCTCATTTTGGCAACTGGTAGGGTGCCCTGTGGGGTCGCCCGATGCCTTTGTAGTGACTTCTGCCTCTGGCCTGTCCTGCTTCCTCACTCCTTTGCACATCTTGATCCTGAGAGCACTCCCCAGTATATTTCCCGCAGGCTGATTTCCTCTTCAGAGTCTACTTCTAGGGACCTGTATTAGTCTACTCTGGCTGCCGTGATAAAAATACCACAGACTGGGTGGATTAAACAACAGAAATCTATTTCCTCACAGTTCTACAGGCTGGGACGTCCCAGATCAAGGTATCAGCAGGACTGATTTCGCTTAAGGCCTCTCTCTGTGGCTAGTAGATGGCTGTCTTCTTGCTGCATTCCCACATGGTCTCTCCTCTGCGCACGCATCCCTGATGTCTCTTTTTATGTCCAAAGCTCCTCTTATAAGGACTCCAGTCAGATTAGTTAGGACCCACCCTAAGGGTCTCATTTTAACATAATCACTTCTTTAAAGGCCCTATATCCTAATGCAGTCACATTCTGAGGCACTGGAGGTTAGGACTTCAGCATATACACTTTGTGGGTTGAGGGAAGAGTATAGTGCAGACTGTAACAGGACCCAGCATGCAGCATCTATGGCACCCTTGGGTACCTTTCAAGTGGGAAGGGGTTTTCTTCCCAGTTACACTAACAGAACCTTTGAATTCAGCAAACGTCTGTTGAATACATACTGCCCGCAAACCACAGTCAGGAGTTGGAAAAGAACAAGATGGTATGTTTTTTTGTTGTTGTTCATTCCAAGAACAAGAGGAGGAATGAGCAAGACAGGTTGTAACTCTTGTGACGTCTACATCTCAGTGAAAAAAAGAGACTCCTAAATAGGTGTCTCCTGCAGCACTGGGGTGTGTTTCAGTGCTGCAGGACCCTGCAGAGGATGGGTGATGGCTCAGGCGGGAGGACATGGGTGGATTCTAGGGCAGGAGGATTCTGGGCAAGACTCTCTTTGAAGGATGCATAGGGACTGGAAAAGCAGAGGGAAGGGAAGTGAAGGGAAGAATTTTCCAAATCCCTTTCTCATTTGTAAAGTAGGGATAATAATTAGACAAGATCAGGCATGTTCCAGGTAGTACGGCCATAGACAGGGAAAATAATTAAAAGCCTCCGACGATTGTTTTGAGGATAAATGAGACAGTATATCAAAAACACTTAGCAAACTATAAAACCTTTTACAAGTATATGATGCTACCATCAGCAGCAGGGAGTTGGGGGAGAAGCTGAGAGCGATGGTCAGGATGGGGGCAGTGAGTGTGCCTCACACGCATCAGGCCCCTGACACTGCTTTACACAGTGCTTTATGCCCAGCAGGTTCAATAGATGCTGATTGAGTAAATGAATGTCAGAAGTGGCCCAAGGCGCCTGATCAATACATACATGCAGGCCTCCCGCTGTGGGCTCCAAATGGGAAGAGGGCCCAGTTGGCTTTGCAGAATACAGCATCAATATGACACATGCTTCATTACTTTAGAACTGGAAGATTTGCTGCATGGTGGCATTCCATGTCACCCTACGTGGAATTAGGCACTTTGCTTTTCCCCAAGGCTCCAGAGTGATGGTGGTGGGTAAGACGTGATCCATACTCTTCTTACCAAAGCTGGAAGAATGGGTGTGTCAGACAGGGATGAGAGTGTGGAGGTTGGGCAGACCCTCTTCCACCATCCCTTCTGACCCACTACAGGAGGTGTGCCCTGTTCATTAATTGGACATGGCATCACATTCATCCCAAATGGTATCAATTGGTGGTTTTCAGTTTGGGGTAGCAAAGTACCTGGAAGTCATGTGCTTTGTATGGAATGCCTTGGAATGCAGATAAGTTTAATTCTATTGTGTAAAATATGAAGACTTTTGTTAGCTGAAAAGCCAACTATATTATCCGTGCATTATGCTTCAGTCACAGCCAAAACTCAGCCTGTCGAGTTCATCAACTCCTGATGCCTCCCAACTCTGCTCGTGAGCCCCTCTGGTCCCTTTTCTCTGTGAATATGCCACACCAGCCTCCCAGAGCCCCAGGCAGAAATCCTAGCATTACCCTCGACTCCTTTTCTCCCTGCTTATCCCATACCCACTTTTGCCCCACACCTATCCCAGGACCAAGGACCATGAAATTGACTTCCAGTTTAGCTCCTGATTCTGAACAGGCCTCTCCATCCTCATTCCCACTATCTTCATTCAGATGACCACAATTGCTAACCTAAATTATAGCCAAAACATCACTCCCCTCTGAGCTCTGTTCTACACCATACACCTTTCTAGAACACCAGTCCAATAGGGTCATGTCTCTGGCCCCAACCTCTCAGTGACTTTCCAGCTGACAAGACCCAATCTGGCCTACAAATGTCCCTGCAGTTTAATTATCCTCAGCATTACTGCCATACCCTACATTTTTGGCCAAACAGAATTGTTTGCTGTTTGATGATTTGGGACCATGTTATATTGTCTCTCTGGAACACGCCCCCCTCAACCCCTCTCATTTAGCAGACTAAGTTCTCCTTCTACTTCATCCCAGATGATACTTACTTCAAGACGTATTTCCCCTCCATGGGATGAGATGCCCATTCTGCAGGGCTCTCACTGCCTGCATCCTGCCAAACCTCATCATCTCTTATCTGGATTCCTGCTACAGCCTCCCAGCTGGTGTCCTGCTTCCACTCTGGGCCCCTCCTCTTTGTTCTCCACAGTGCTATCAGCATCACCTATTTGAAAGGCAAATCTGATTATGTGGCTCCTGCTGCCCTTAGGATCAAGTATAAACTCCTCGCATGACTTTTATGGCCCTCTATGATCTTGCCTATTGCAACCTCCCCAGACTCAACCCTTGCCAGGTCCCTCTGCATCAGCTATCCAGAATCTCTTTCAGGCCCTCCACCTGCTCTCTACCTCTGTACTTTGCATATACTGCTTCCAATGTCTAGACCTTCCACTTCCAGTTCTTTACCTGGCTAATTCCTACACATCCTTTAGGTGTCTGTCTGTTGAACATGACTTCCTCTAGAAAGCCTTCCCTGAATACCTGAACTTCCCTGAATTCCCTGAACACCTGAGGTTATGTATCTCTCTCCCTGTTCCATTTCCTACTAACTATCAGCCATAGATGTAATTGCTTGATTAATTGGCTGTTTCTCATAGAATGTGATCTGCAAAGCCATGTATATTTTGTTCCTGCTTATATTTCTAGAACTATATAGAACAATGCTTAATAAATATTTATAGAATCAAGAATGAATGAATACCCATTTCTGTTTCGATGACTGGAAGGTAGCAAGCCTGGTTCACTCAAGTGTGTGGGGCATAGGTCATGCTTAAGAAGTGTTTGTTGAATGAATAAATAAATGATGGATCAGCTCTGTTCAAGCTCATCTTATATGTTTAAAAAAATTTGTGCTTGCTCATTTGTCCTACTAGCTGTGAAAACTTGCTAGCAAAAGAGTGGCAGAAGGCCCAACATTTTAAGAAAATTCTTAGCCGTAAACCTTAAAATCCCGAGTTGGAGAATTCTCATTATTAAATGCTAGGAGTTGGTCTTCTCCCTGGAGACCTCTGCAAGAGGCCCTCCCGCTGACACCCTGTGTCCGTTTTTCCTGGCCAGAGCCTGGCCACCCAGTGGCTCCGCCGCCCCAATGGATCCACTGAATCTGTCCTGGTACGATGATGATCTGGAGAGGCAGAACTGGAGCCGGCCCTTCAACGGGTCGGACGGGAAGGCGGACAGACCCCACTACAACTACTATGCCACACTGCTCACCCTGCTCATCGCGGTCATCGTCTTCGGCAACGTGCTGGTGTGCATGGCCGTGTCCCGCGAGAAGGCGCTGCAGACCACCACCAACTACCTGATCGTCAGCCTCGCGGTGGCCGACCTCCTCGTGGCCACACTGGTCATGCCCTGGGTCGTCTACCTGGAGGTAAGTGGGCCCCCCGCTTGCTCCAGCACTTTCTCCAGCAGGACCCTGCCCTGGACACTGGGGACTCTAGCTCCCCACTGGCTTTTACCAGTGAGTTTCCTGGTGCTTCCCCAGGTGGTTTTTCCTTCATTCTGGGCTTACTTTTTCTCCTTTCGAAACCAGTAGATTGTTTGCTTAATAATCACAACTACCATTTGTAAAGTGCTTGCTAAGTGCTGGGCCTCATGTAAGGACTTTAAACATAGCGTTTTCCTATATAACCCTCACAGCAGCTCAGAGGCTGGCATTATTGCCACCATTTTGCAGTTGATGAACCAGGTGATCAGAGAAGTTAAGTGACTGCTGTAGCATCACACGCTGGCAAGTCCAAGCTGGGACTCTGGCCTCAGAGTTAGTTCCTTACGTCATATTGGAAATAGGAGTAACTGGCGAGGATCCCCAAGGAGGGGCGTGTTTATGCTCTCAGGCCCCTGAAACCTTCATTCCCATCTCCCCACTTCAGAAATGGAGCTGCTGCTCTATGCTCCCCATATCATCTCTCCTTCCCGCAGCTTATTCTGGGGCCCTGTCCAGGACTTCCAGGTAGAGGCTGCCATGGACTGTGCTATAGCCCTGTTGTTAGGAAGAATTGTATAGTCACTCATTTCTCAGCCCAGCTCTGCACCTCAAAATGGGAAGTAGGCAGCACGGTCTAGACACCGTGCCTGATGCATTGCTGACACAGACCCAGTGAATACTCTTGGTAACCCTGGGAGTCCATGCTACTCTTCTCACTTTACAAAATAGGAAACAGGCCGGGCACCGTGGCTCATGCCTGTAATCCTAGCACTTTTGGAGGCCAAGACAGGCAGATCATGAGGCCAGGAGTTCAAGACCAGCCTGGCCAACATGGTGAAACCCCATCTCTACTAAAAATACAAAAATTAGCCAGGTGTGGTGGCGCACGCCTGTAATCCCAGCTACTTGGGAGGCTGAGGCAGGAGAATTGCTTGAATCTGGGAGGCGGAGGTTGCAGTGAGCTGAGATTGCACTATCACACTCCAGCCTGGGCGACAGAGTGAGATTCTGTCTCAAAAAAAAAATAAAATTAAAATAAAAATTAAAATAAAAAATAGGAAATAGAGGCTTTGGAGAAGAAGTTGCCTTTCTTCACCCAGGTCACAGGGAGAAATGCTGTTGGAGAAATCCCAAAGCAGATATTCTTCTCCAGGAAGACACCTTCAGAGCCAGCAAGCAGATGTGGGAGCATTTAGGGATCATCAGTGGGCACAAGCCGGATCCTGCCGCTTTCTCTGCCCGGCTTTCTAGGGTGGCCTGTCCAAGGCTGAAGCAACCTGGGAGTCTGGGTGCATGGGAAGGCACGGGAGCAGGCATTTCGGAAAGTGCCGGTGCCCTGCCCACTGAACCGTTACCTTCCTGCCCTGAGCAGAAGAGGAATTGACCAGTGCCTCTGAGGCCATCCCTGCCTGAGAGGGAGGGGGTTGTTGAAAGAAAATGCCAAAGCTTTGTAGGTTTAAACAGAGGAGACATCTAGATGAGGAAGCTCAGGTGAGGAGGCGAGACTGGTGGAAAGTGGCTCACTTCCCTGTCCCCGGGCCCCCAAGGGGCTCGTGCGCTTACTGTTGTCGCCACCACCCCGACCCCAAGGGAGCTCTGATCCATCACCCCTTGGCTTCCTTTACTACAGCCAACGCAGGCTGCAACTTCCAAAATGACCTAATTGGATATTAAGGAAGAACCAAAAGGAAAAACAAATACAAAACCACATAAAAATATTCAGTTGACACAGGCCAGGAGTCCAATTCCCCCTGGATCCATGTTTATGAGGGCCCCTAGACTCTGTCTATGCCTTCTTAATTCTTACACTTGATCCTCTCCTTCTTCCCTCTTCCAAAGGAGGTCCTAGATCTCAGACCATAGGGGAAAATGGCAGAGCAAACAACCTCTCTGTGACTCAGTTTCCTTATCTAAAAAATGCAGATAATAGTATCGTACATCATAGCATTGTTGAGGATCAAATGAATTGATGTATGAAAAGTGATTAGAATGATACATGGCTCGCAGTGAGCACTACGTAAATGTCAGCCATGGCGATGATGATGAAGATGAAGATGATGATAGACATCCAGCACTGCTCCACATAGGGAGGACTCCTCGTTCCTCTTCACCGCCCCATGGGATAAAGAGGAAGGAGAGAGTACTCCCTCTGTTCACCCCAGGCAAGTAGGTACCCTCTTCCCAAAGGAATGTGTGGTCTGCCCGGGGCTCTGGGCATGGCTTCTGTTGGCTTCCAGACCCCCTGTCCCTACCCAGATACTTGGGTAGGGACAAATCCATACATGGGCTATAGGGGGTTCTCAGGAACCTGTAAGTCTTTCAGAAAGATCCTTTAAACATGCTTGATCGCCTTATTTTAAAGGTGAAGCTGAGTGTGTCAGGGGAGGAGGGTGCAGAAGCTGTTCTCACAGGGCAGGACTCAGACTCATCCCACAGCATCTCATCAGACTAGAGCTGGGCACTGAGCCTTGTTTAATGGACATTATCTCAGAGATTTGTTATCCCTAGAGAATGTCCCAGGTGGCGTCTCACCTTGCCCTGACGTCCTGTCAGTGCACCCTCACAACCATGCACTGTCCCCTCTTTAAGACATGTTCTTGTCATCCAGACTTTTTCCTCCTGTTCCATTTCCAGCAGTGCCATGCCAGCACCTGTCTGGCTTAGGACTAGGTGTGCATTGTTTATCTTGTTCAGTGTACAAAAAGCACACTGGTTTTGGAGTAAGAGGACCAGGTTCAACTCCCAGCTCTACTCCTTTCCATCTAGATGCTATGGGAAGAGTTCCTAATGTCCACATGTGCCATTCCATGTCAGCCTCACAACACTTTAAAGACTGGCTTCCCGTGTGCATTTATTTTCTAGATGAGAACAGGAGACTGCAAAGATGAACAAAGATCTCAGAGTTATTCATTCACTCAGTCAGCATTGACTGAGCACTCTGAGGTCTTACCCCAATCCTTGTGCAATGGGCTAAGGCACTGGCCTGCTGGGGATGCAGAGGTTCACAGGGCTCCTACAGTGCAGTCTGCTGCAGGTGACAGTGGAGCAGTCCCCATAGGAGGTGTGGGGCATGTGGCCCAGCATGGGGGTGTCAGGGAAGACTTTCAGGGAGAAGTGATGCTTTAGGAAAAATTATCCAGGAGAGGGAGGGAGACCCTTACATTCTCAACAAAGCCACCCAGCAGGGAGAGGGAGTAGCTGGCTGGAGGAGAGGTGGTCATGTCATTTGCCTCTGAGGCTTACTGTCTGCATTCTAAGACATGAGCATCAAGTGGTTGGAACAGTGCCGACACATGGTAAATCCTTAGTATTATTATAGTTATTAGGACTTAGCTGAGCCAGCTCAGGGCCTATACTGCAGATCTCAGCTTTATGTGAGCAAGAGCATTAAGAAATGATGCCTGGGTGCCTGGGGGTATGAAGAAAAGAGCCTTGGGTTCAACTAGCAAACCTAGGACCACTCCTTCCTCTGCTACTAAATCACCAAGTGATCTTGTTCTGTTTTCTTCTCTGACCCTCCCTAGTTTTGTGCACCCTTGAAATAATCATCTTTCCTTTTCACACTTCATGTTTACCAAGTACTTGTCACATAATTACCTCCTATTTTGATAAGCTAGATGGTCCCTTCCAGGACAGCTTAGTAGAGAGCATGGGATGTGATGCTTCAGATTCCAGCTCTGCTGCACACCTGCCGGGTGAACTTGGCCGCGTTACACGGCCTCTCTGAGTGTAAGCTCCCTCACCTGTGAATGGGATAAGCAAGCCCTTCTTGTAAAAGTTTTAAGAACTGTACATGAGATAAAGTGCCATGCCCACAGTAGATGTTTTACGGACAGTGGCCACCAGTGCATTTTCTTGAGTCTTTAAATTAGCAGCCCTAACTACTCTCCAAGGCGGCTTCCCCTGGGACCACAGAGGAAATCTCTTTGTTATTCTGGGCTCCAGATAGGCCAGTGCAAGTACAGATTTAAGACGCCCATGAAGGCAGGACTGTGTCTGAATCGCTCACAACCGTGTCCAGGAGCCTAGGATAGAGCCTGGCACGCAGTGAGTTGCTCAATAAGTGTCTGTAGGAAAGAAGGATGGCAGAGAGGAGGGAAGGAGAGGAGGACGACAGGGAGGAAGGCCCTGATATCACAACCTAGATCCCCAGGGACCTGAAAGCGGCCCCCAAGTACCAGTCCTAGGAGGGGCTTCAAAGTGGGATGTAAACCAGGTGGCGCTGGTTCCCTGCCCAGTGGTACCCTAAAGGTACACTCTGTTTATGCCAGGAAAGCCCTTTATGAGCCCTCCTGCCTCCACACCCAAACTAGACATGCAGCTGTCAGCTCCTGCCCACCTGGTCAGCGCAGCAGCACAGGGAGCCAGGAGAGGCCCTGGTACGGGGCCCCCATGTGAGCCCCTGGGAAGACAGTGCCGCATGAGAGGCTTGCTGTGTTCCGGGGCAAGCTGCTGTTTCTGCCACACAAGATGACAGCAGCTGCCTTGCCCATCATTGAGCTTAAATGCCAGCGTTTGGTTGGATGACTAGGAGCAGAAGAGAGGGCAGTGATCAGAATGAGCAAGGTTATAATTAGCCCTGCTGCCGAGCTGCACAGTGACACGCAGTCTGCCCTACTCCAGGCTGCGGGAGGGGGCTTTCCCGCTCCTCTTTGCTCCTATTGATAGAAGCCAAAGGTGCATCTCCCTGTCCTGACTCCATCCTCAGGGGACTGGGGCTGCTCCAAGCTTCCCGAGTGCTAGCAACAGTCTGCCATGTGTGCCTGTGAGTGAATGGGTGGTATGAGGTGGGGGGCGGGGGCGGTGTGCGTGCATGTGTGTGTGTGCCTGTGTGCATGTGTGTATGAGAAACATGCTGCTGCCAGGAGCTAGACTCTTCATTTCCCATCCTACCAAGGGCACAGCTCATCATAGCAACCCCTCTGCCCACCCCAGCTCACTCGGGCGTTCCTCGAGCACTAGCCCAGATCTGCCTTCTTTCGTTCTCTGGGTATAAGAAGGAACAGAAATTTCTTCTCTGTTTCATGGAGAGTCTTCATCTCTACCATTATTCTTAACAGATAATTTTGGGGCCCTGACTCTGCCATGTACTGGGCCTACCACTGAAGGGCTTGCCTGGCACAGCCAGAGCCTGGGCCAGAGCAGGACCAGGAACTGAGCCCACAGGCCTTGGGGAAATCACTGCACTTTTCGGAGGCTCGGTTTCCTCATTGGTTCTCAGTTTCCTCATGGGCATTCTAAAATTTTACCTGGAATCTAATCTACAGAGGTATGGCTGAGTGACAACACAGGGAAGCCAGTGCCATTGGGAAGAGTTTAACATGATGCACAATATCCCTAGAAACCAGATGCTCAGCCTGCCATGTGGGGTGCAGGGGGAAGCAGCAGGCTTGGGTAAGGAGGCAGAATCAGGGGCGAGGGAAAGCCCAGGCCACAGCCCTATTGGGGATCCCACAGGAAACTCAAGGCAGGGCAGATTAAATAGCCTAGGAGGCCAGGCACAGTGGCTCTCGCCTGTAATCCTAGCACTTCGGGAGGCCGAGGTGGGCCAATCATGAGGTCAGGAGATCAAGACCAACCTGGCTAACACAGTGAAACCCTGTCTCTACTAAAAATACACAAAATTAGCCAGGCATGGTGGCAGGCATCTGTAGTCCCAGCTACTCGGGAGGCTGAGGCAGGAGGATGGCGTGAACCCGGGAGGTGGAGCTTGCAGTGAGCTGAGGTTGCACCACTGCACTCCAGCCTAGGTGAGAGAGCGAGACTCCGTCTCAAAAAACAAAACAAAAAAAAGCAACCTAGGGTTGGCTAGTCTCAATCATCCTGGCAGGCTTTGGGCTGCCAGGGGTGATCTCTAGTTGTCTCTCTGGTACTTGAGATAATTTGGGACAAAGGAAATATTGGCTTGATGTGTGTGTGAGTTAGAGAAACAGGGTGGCTGGCTTGCATTTGAGAGGCATCCTTCCAAGTCAGTCACTTTCTGTCTTCAGGAATTAACTAGCTCTGGGACGGGAAGTCTCTCTGTGGGTCTGTGAGGCTCTAAAGTGCCAGAATATCAGGAACAGAGAAAATAGAAAAATATAGTCAATATAGGTGTCTCTGTGATGAATGGATGCCAAATACACAAATACAGAATCTAAGAAAACACATAGGGTTAACAAGGATTGCAGAGATTAAGGTTGAAAGTTGAGGCCCTCCGTATAAGTTGGCTGTCTTTCTTCTAGCACGGTAATTGGCATTAAGTGGTCTTACGTATCTGCGAGAAGACGAGCGAGGGGCAAAGGCCTCAGACACCCAAGGGCATCATGCCCCATACCCCAGCCGGATGCCCGCAAGACTCGCAGCTGTCTCCTGAGTCTGTGGCCTCATCGGCTCCAGGAGTACCAGGCTACAGGACCTAAGCTAATCTCCTCCTCCTGCTGTTCATCCATGATGTTGCTTTATCCCCAGGTGGTAGGTGAGTGGAAATTCAGCAGGATTCACTGTGACATCTTCGTCACTCTGGACGTCATGATGTGCACGGCGAGCATTCTGAACTTGTGTGCCATCAGCATCGACAGGTGAGCCCAGCCAGGGTGGAAGAGGTTGCTCTGGCCACTCACCATTCCCTCTGCCCCAGCTTTTCTCAAAGCCAGGCTGTGTCTGGTGTCTGTGGTGCTGTGCAGCTGGCTGTGTGCATGTGGGTCCATGTGTTCGTGTGTATGGGCGTGCATGTGTGTATGTTTGGCTAGGAGAGCACAGGCTCCCTAAAGAGAAGCCATCTATGGGCAGTGGTGCTGCCAAGCATACTCAGACAGTGACTGGTATAAAAGGGAAAGACTGTGATTCTGATGGAAGCCCTAGCGCTATCACATCTTACTCACGTGACTTTGGGCAGATTATGGACGTTTTCGGAGCTCTCAGTTTCATTTTCTAGAAACCTACACCGAACACACCTGCGGCCCGGAGCTATAGTATCTGGTTATGCATTTTATGTCCTTGGCACATGGCCAAGGGTCCCAGGCCATGCACACCTTGCTGAGCTGCATCCTTGGAGCCTTCCACTAATTTGCACAGATATGACCCTACCTCCCTCACAGCATTCTTGGAAGATGAAATAAGTTAATGAATGAGAAGTGCCGGGTAAACAAATGTGATGAAGGATTGTAAACAATTGTTAATTCCTAGTAACTAAGGCTTAAATCTTGCTCTGAGGGGCCTGGCTAACAATTTATCAACAAATATTTCCACCTTTCATGGGCTCAGCACAAGTGCAGTGGGTACAGTTTCAAAGGTGCAAAGATCCAGGCCATGGTTCTTTGAAAAGCCTGAAATCTGAGTGGGGCTATTTAGAGTAACAGATATGAGCCAAGATTAAACAATAGCTGACCAGTAATTAAGTGTCTGGGCTTGGCCAACTGACCTCGCCATCTTTGTTTGGGGACAGGAGGGACGGTTGAGTTAGCATCTCAGGCAAGCTTCACAGAAGTGTGTCAACTTTTTAGACCCAAGGAGTGAGGGTGCCTCTGGTGTGTGCATGTTGTGGAGTGAGGGGTCCCTGGGCCTGCACCCCAGATTCAGGGTCCCCCGCCCTTGCAGGTACACAGCTGTGGCCATGCCCATGCTGTACAATACGCGCTACAGCTCCAAGCGCCGGGTCACCGTCATGATCGCCATCGTCTGGGTCCTGTCCTTCACCATCTCCTGCCCACTCCTCTTCGGACTCAACAACACAGGTACATTCTGCTTTTGTTTGCCTGGGGCTCGGCTGGCCCTAGGCCCCTGCTCCCTCAAAGGGCCCTGAGGGAGCAGAGTCCCTGGCACAGATATGGGTGGAGGCCCAATGGGGGCCTATCGCCACCCTGGACTGAGTCCAGGCTACGTGTCCTGGGCCAAGCCCAATTCGAGAATTGTCCTAGGTTGGCAGAGAGGAAACTGTGGTCCAGGACACAGCAGAGTTGGATAAGGAGTGGGGATAATGGTTCAGGGGGATGTCTGGGAATTTTCAACTTTGGTTATTAAGTTGAAGAGGCAAGACATGCTTCATAAACTGCATGTGTATATATGTGCGCATGCATACGGGATAGGGGAGGCTTACTGGGCTTCCATCTGCCCCTGACAATGGTATTTTTGTAATGAAGTTGCAGCCCTCAGGGCCCGCTAAACCCAGGCCAGGCCTGAGTCACCTGGAGCAGGAAAGCTAGAAGCAAATAGGAGGTGAGCTGACCAGGTGCCCATTTCTGTGGGAGGCAGAGTTAGGAGTGTCTTAGACAGAGAGAACAAAAAGCCCCTGACAGTGTAGAACTTCCTCTCATCAGGGAGGCAAGAGCGATGGCAAGTGTGCACCTCTGGAGATTGTAACAACATAGGATACAGTGAAGCCTTGAAAATGTGTGGTTCAGTATCTATTATAAGCATCACAGGAATTCTAAGTGAGAATAACATTAAACATACTTGGATTAATGCAGGAAGGCCCTGAGATAGAGGACAGGCATCTGGTAGACCTGGAGTGCACACAAACATATGAAACACATAGGAACACAAGTGAGTTCAACAAACAGAGCCAAGTTATCTTGCTGCAAACATTAAAAGGTGGCCGACCTCTCCCAAGACACAGGTCAGACTAAAATGATGGTTTACTCTTTTAGAAGTTTTTTTGTGTCATTCCTTCTGGATACTCCAGCTTCACTTTTTATGCCCAGACATGGCAAAACTAATGACGAAGTAATGAGGGAATAGTAATGGAAAGACTTGGGAGCAGTCCATCATCACAGCTTAGCTTTTTGCTCACAACATGTTTTTAATGCTCTGGTTTCTGCTGTGCGTTTATATATATCTAAGATGACCAGGCAACCTTAAACATCTAGTCACATTCATATTCTCTGTAAAATCGCTCCTCATTCCTGGAAGGACATGAATGGGCTCTCGTGGAATTATGGCCCAGTGGGCTCGCTGACTCCCTGCCCGCCTGGGCTCTCCCTCCCTCAGACCAGAACGAGTGCATCATTGCCAACCCGGCCTTCGTGGTCTACTCCTCCATCGTCTCCTTCTACGTGCCCTTCATCGTCACCCTGCTGGTCTACATCAAGATCTACATTGTCCTCCGCAGACGCCGCAAGCGAGTCAACACCAAGCGCAGCAGCCGAGCTTTCAGGGCCCACCTGAGGGCTCCACTAAAGGTCTCAAGACACCCCCCCACCAACTCCAAGTGTCCCCACCTAACCATTACCAAGAGGGTTCATCCTATGCTCAGGTGGGGGCTTGGGACACCTCAGCAAGGGTTAGGTCTAGGCTAAAGGAGCTCCCAGGAGCTGGGGAAGGGCAGATTTTGAAGGCATGGACCTCAGTGGAGCAATCTGAGTCTCCAGGAGAGGGAGGCAGGGTCCATGACCCTCAACAACAGGGAGAAGTCTTTGCTTGGAGATCTTTGTGACTGAAGGTGGCAACTCTTGCTTGGTACCCCCGTGGGCTCCTCTCTTCCTCTTTTTTGGCTTCTCTGTCTCATTTTAGCTTCCTCTGACTCCTCCATCCTCTTTCCTTTACCTTCCATACTCTCTGTCCTCCCCTCCAAACACACATCCCTTTTCCTGACTTTCTCTCCACTATGCCTCTCCTCTGCTGCTCTTTCATTTTCCCCCGATGTCTTGTGAATTCTCCCCTTCACTCAGTCCTTCACAAGAAAGACAGTGTGTGGGCACAGAAGGAACAAGAGCTCTTGGGTTAGACACATTGGGTTCAGATCCTGTCACTGCCACTTTTTTTGCTGAGTGACCTTAGGCAAGTTGCTTAACTTCTCTGAGCCTGTTTCCTCATCTGTTAAATGGGAATCAAAATACCAGCCCCACAGGGTGGTCTTGAGGATTCCATGTGAGAAGGGATGTGAGTGTGCCTAGCACAGTGCCAGGCCCTTGGCAGGTGCTCCGTAAAAAACAAGGTCCTTGTGTCCCTCGTCCTACCTACCACTGTTTGTCTCATTCCAGCCTTCTCCCTTGCCCCAACCGCCTCCTCTGGCCCCCACCCTACTGATCTCTGAGCCCTTCTGCCCAGTCTGAGTTCCATGGACTGCTGCACTTTGGGTTTCTCTCCCCCGCCATCCCCACCACCTTGTGTGACCCATGTGCTGGCTCACTCCACAGGGCAACTGTACTCACCCCGAGGACATGAAACTCTGCACCGTTATCATGAAGTCTAATGGGAGTTTCCCAGTGAACAGGCGGAGAGTGGTAAGTGCTCAGGCCAGGGACCCAGAGCCAGGTCTTTCTGTCCCTAAGGAAGCCCACTGGCCATGGTTCTGGGACCTCAGAAGCTGGTCAATGGGAGAAGCACCCCCAGAAACCCCCACCTTGCTTCAGCTGAAGGCAGACTCACTGTGCACACCTCCAAGCAGGCATGGAGTGAGACACCTTGGTTCTGCAAGGCATGGATGTGCACAAGAAAACGGTTGGCTATACCAACGTAATAAAAATGATAATAATGGCTACTAGCATTTCTCAAACATCTCCCATATCCCTATTATCTCATCAAATCCTCACCTCGACCCCGGGAGGTAAGTCTCTTTGATCGAACCTATCTTCAGTTGACAGAAGAGGAAACAGGCTCAGAGAGATTAGGCAACTCACCCATCTCAAGGGTTGGTGACACTAAGCCCAGACCTGTGTGACTCTGAAATCCACACCTGTGTTCTTTCCACTGACATGAGCTGCCTTATGGATGGGCAGGTTCTGGGGGAGGACGGAATAGAGCAACTGCAGGGACTGGTGGTGGAACCGTCTGTGTACATAGAGCCCTCAGGTGCAGAAGCACAGCAGACCCCTGCCTCTGCCAGGTGGTGGCTGTACCAGGATGCAAGCAGCAGGCATTCCATCCTCCAGAGGGATGGAGAACAGGGCCAGAGAACCCACAGAGGGCCGCATACAAAATCCAGGTCAGGTGTCCTGCCTTCACCTGCACTGCAAGGACAGGACTCTAAGAAGCTGTTTATGAGGTAGATGCCAAAACAGAGCCTCAGAGTCAGGGCCAAGGCAGCAGCCCAGTTATGCCACCTGGGCACATAGTGAAGCTGCACTTCAGAAGTTCAGACTAACACCTCCAAGGCCTCAAACAGGAGAACCTACGGAAGAACCCAGGAGGTCATGAGTGGATCCATGCCAGGGCCCTCTAGGTCACCCCAGCAGGGAAGATGTGGGGCGCCGGGGGTCAGCCCTTTGGCACCTGGATCAGTCTATCCAGGAGAATATGGAGCCCATGTGTGTATGCAGGTGCAGATACCCATGAAGTGGGAGCACTGGGCCCCTTGTTTGACAGGGAGAACAGGGGTGGCTGCCCTCTTTGCAGTCAGAACATGAGTTTCTGGAGGCAGGGCCAAACATCATCAGCTCTTGACCCCAGCAGCCAGTGCGGCACCTGGCACTTTGCTAACAGTAAGTGTTGCTCAGGCTATAAGAGACAAGTCCCTGGTACTCAGCCCCGGCAGAACAGAGGTGGGGTATTAAGGCTGCATGAGGATTGCCATGGGAAAAAGGACAGGGTCAATCCTGCCAGGGCTGCCATGGGTCCTGGGTCCCATGCCTCAGTGACATCCTTGCTTCCCTAGCAGGGTGACCCTGTGGTGTCTGCAGGAGTCTTCAGAGGGGGAAAGGGAGGGGCCAGTGAGATGGGAGGCTGATGCCTGGGAACTGGTCCGGCTTTACCCAGAGCCCTCTGCCTCTGGTGCAGGAGGCTGCCCGGCGAGCCCAGGAGCTGGAGATGGAGATGCTCTCCAGCACCAGCCCACCGGAGAGGACCCGGTACAGCCCCATCCCGCCCAGCCACCACCAGCTGACTCTCCCCGACCCATCCCACCACGGTCTCCACAGCACTCCTGACAGCCCCGCCAAACCAGAGAAGAATGGGCATGCCAAAGACCACCACAAGATTGCCAAGATCTTTGAGATCCAGACCATGCCCAATGGCAAAACCCGGACCTCCCTCAAGACCATGAGCCGTAGGAAGCTCTCCCAGCAGAAGGAGAAGAAAGCCACTCAGATGCTCGCCATTGTTCTCGGTGAGTCGGCCCTGGCTGCTGGCCACAGCCCCGTCTGCGAAAGGTCCCATTCCCTGCCATGTCCTTCCTAACCATGGCTGCAGGATCATGGGGCTGGCGTTTCCTCAGGCACAGGCCAAGCCCACTGACATACAGACAGCCCTATTAGGTATGTTCTGTACTTGTGCTCACTTTACAGATGGGCAAACAGAGGTTTAGAATGGTTATAAAACCTGACCAAGAGGACCCGTGGTTTGAGCTCAGGTAGTCTGACTCCAGAGTCTGGGAATTTGATCAGTCTATTATGCTGGCACCAGAACCTCATGTGCCTGTGTGCCCAGGAAAGTCACTTTCTCTCTCTAGACTCCCCATCTGTAGAGTAGGTTACTTCTCAGGGTTGTCATGACAATCCGTTGGTGAAAGCATTTTCTAAGCTACAAAGCACTATCCATAGGTAAGTGTCATTATTATGGTTTTTATTACTATTGCTCTTGTTGAGGAATTGGGAAATTCAGTTCACTTCACTCAAGCAAGATTCCATAGGACCAGAGCTGTGAAAAATAAAATGGATGTTGGGGAGTGGCCCCCAATCTAAATGAAAAGCAGCCCTTGTCCACAAAGCAGGATTTTTCAATAGAAGTCTAGAAAACCACGTGGTAAAGGTCAAAACCCAAAAGGTGGACTGATATGGGTGGCTGGGAAAAGGAGGGACCCCTGTGACTCTGTCTTCCAGGAAGCACCTGAATCCCCTTTGACTGCCTGATGATCCTGAGGCGTGAGTGGGGCAGCTGTTACCTCCCTTCTTTTATGAATGACAGCACTTGGTTCCGTGGGACCACTCACGATCACGGGACTGGGATGTGGTAGGCTGGGACTGGAGCCAGGCCCTCTGCTGCAGTCCGCAGGGGCTGGGCCCTGTGACCCCACTCTTCCCAGACATCATTCAGTCTCCAGGGGTGCCTCCTGTGCCTGTAGGGCATTCCATGGACACACTGCTTCCAGGCTGAATGTCACACCTGTGCAGGAGGTCCTGGAAAAAGTGCAGCCGAGTTAGGTGAGCAGAGCAGGTAGGCGGCCGCCCTGGGTGACAGGGCGTGGTTCAAGGCAGGGATGAGCAAGTATGTACCCACCAAGACTGGGGAAATTGGGTGAAGGCTGGAGCAAGATCATCTGGGGACCTGGATAGGCCGGAGTTCAGCGCTCAGCTTCGCTGCTCAAGAGTGAGCGACCTTGGATATATTGCAGAGCTGGTGTGAGCGTTCTTCTTACGTACCTCATGGGGATGCTATAAGACCTAAGTGGCATTTGTCTATAGCCCTCAGAGATGACCTGGAAGTAGAGTAGATATTTCCATTTCTACTGGCTAACGTGGGTCAGAATGGTAACCTTTTGGATTTATTGTTAAACCATATACCCTTTCCTAAGAGGTGGGAAAGGGACAAATGAGGAAAGTGAGGCTGAAGGAGCCGAAGGGATCCTTCACTGCAAATGGGTGTCAGAGGCAGGTCTAGGATCCAAGACTGGGACTCCTCCTACAGTGCTGCTGTGGCTACAGCCCGCCGTCTCGGCATACGCGCCTGCGCACACTGGGTGCGGCTGTTTCCAGCCGTGCCTCCCCGGCCCTGGGGACCAGCCTGACCATGCCCTCTCCCCCAGGCGTGTTCATCATCTGCTGGCTGCCCTTCTTCATCACACACATCCTGAACATACACTGTGACTGCAACATCCCGCCTGTCCTGTACAGCGCCTTCACGTGGCTGGGCTATGTCAACAGCGCTGTGAACCCCATCATCTACACCACCTTCAACATTGAGTTCCGCAAGGCCTTCCTGAAGATCCTCCACTGCTGACTCTGCTGCCCACCCGCACAGCAGCCTGCTTCCCGCCTCCCTGCCCAGGCCGGCCGGCGTCACCCCTGCGAACCATGGGCAGGAAGGCCCGGGTGGACCAGCCTCCTCTTCACCCCAGCAGGCCCTGCAGTGTTCGCTTGGCTCCATGCCCCTCACTGCCCGCACACCCTCACTCTGCCAGGGCAGTGCTAGTGAGCTGGGCATGGTACCAGCCCCGGGGCTGGGCCTCCCAGCTCAGGGGCAGCTCATAGAGTCCCCCCACCCACCTCCAGGCCCCCTATCCTTGGCACCAAAGATGCAGCCGCCTTCCTTGACCTTCCTCTGGGGCTCTGGGGTTGCTGGAGCCAGAGTCAGGGCCCAGAGGCTCAGTTTTCTCTGTTTGTGGGGCTCGGCGTGGAGCAGGCGGTGGGGGGAGATGAACAGTTCACACCCTGCAAGGCCCACAGGAGGGAAGCAAGCTCTCTCGCCAAGGAGCCAGGCAACTTCAGTCCTGGGAGACCCATGTAAATACCAGACAGCCGGATGGACCCCAGAGATTCCCAAGCCAAAAACCTTAGCTCCTTCCCACACCCCGATGTGGACCTCTACTTTCCTGGCGAGTCCGGACCCGCCTCATCCCGTTACAGCTCCCCAAGTGGTTTCCACATGCTCTGAGAAGGGAACCCTCATCTTGAAGGGCCCAGGAGGGTCTATGGGGAGAGGAACTCCTTGCCCTAGCCCGCCCTGCTGCCTTCTGACGGCCCTGCAATGCATCCCTTCTCACAGCACTTACTGGCCAGCCTGGGGCCTGGCGGGGAGGTCAGGCCCTGGAACTCTATCTGGGACTGGGCTAGGGGACGTCAGAAGTTCTTTGAGGGGCTGCCTCTGCCACACTCTGACGCAAAACCACTTTCCTTTTCTATTCCTTCTGGCCTTTTCTCTCTCCTGTTTCCCTTCCCTTCCACTGCCTCTGCCTTAGAGGAGCCCATGGCTAAGAGGCTGCTGAAAACCATTTGGCCTGGCCTGGTCCTGCCCTGAGGAAGGAGGGGAAGCTGCAGCTTGGGAGAGCCCCTGGGCCCCAGACTCTGTAACGTCACTATCCATGCACCAAACTAATAAAACTTTGACGAGTCACCTTCCAGGACCCCTGGGTAGAAGGGAGCAGCACCACTTCCATGCTTGGCATTCAAGTGTAGCGAGACCCCTGTGTCTGCAGGGTCTAACTCAAGGGAAGCCAGGTCGCCCCCACTGCTCCACCTCCCCTGTTGCAGCTCCTGCTTCCTCTGAAGGACCCATTCTTTGCCCTGTCACCCACCAGGGAAGAGAAGGCTCTGTGGAAAAGTGGCCTTGGATGTACTGGCATTGCCTGTGTCTGCCTGTGTTCCTTGCCCTGTCTTCTGTCCCGTGTCAGGATCCCCTTCCTCTAGGGCAGGCTGGGAGAAGCAGGGAAGGCCCTGACCACTGCGGCCTGGACAGTTCTCCCTCCTTTCAGTCTCCAGGCGGGTCCCTAGCTCCAAGCCTTCTGGGGCCACAACTTGGTACTGCCCCGACAACAGAAACTTGACTTTCTACAAATGAAGCGTAAATCAACCCAGTGAGGGAGGAATATTCTTACCACCTTGAGAATAACTGCAGTGATGACAAACAAGGTACCGGCACCCACGGGCTCAGGCTCTGGGGAGCTGTCAGGGCGTAATTTGCATGCTAAATACAATATTTTTAGCACCAAAGTTTGGAGCACTTAACTTGCCCTGAACAGTTAATTATGGACTTTGATCTTCTCCCTGAACCTAAAGGTAGCGCTAAGCCCTGGGAGAGGCTCCTGTCCCCAGGAGCACCCTGATTCTGGAAGGTGTGCAAAACAGGCCCCTAGTCTAACTCAGGGAGACCAATGACCCAGTGACCATCTCCTGGGGAAAGCATCAGGTCCCCAAGAGGGCTAGAAGCCCCAGGGACCCAACCCATCCCCATTGCACACATACCATGCTCAAACTCTGTGAAAGATCTTGACCCAGATGGATGCTTAAAAGTACATCCCACGATTAGGAATCTTATGAGGGTATACAGGCTTATCAGATGTGAGGATTGGAAGAGATGACAAAGAGAAGCAGAGGAAAGAAGGAAGGGAGGGAGGGAGAAAGGGAGGGAGGGAAGGGAGACCCAGAGCAGAGTGAGAAGAGCATTGACAGGGAGCAGAGGGGAAGAGGGCAGGGCAGGGGCGGGAGGCGGGGCAGAGGAAAGTTGCCCACAGTTGTCACGAGGCTTCATGTCTTTCTGCCAGACAGCAGATTGACAGCTAGAGTGGGCAGGGGGAGGGCTGGGCTCCACCCTCTCTCCCCCCTCAGCACTTCAGGGGCAAAGAAATGGGAGGAGTAGGACCCGACACGACACGGGAACACAAGGTGGAAGGGGGTGGCCCAGGCTCTGACTCTCTCCAGAGAGGTCCCGACGATGGTCTCTTGCTCTTGACGACAGGGTGGAAAGGAAGCCTCCAGTTTTCACTCCTCTTTGCCTTTCCCTAGGTTGCTGTCTGTGCCTGTGCCGCTCTGTAGAGTGCCTTTTAATCAAAGGATCATTCATTTGCCTTTACAGCAGATAGAGTCTGCACCCTTGCCCCCTGCCCTGCCCTTTCCTAGAGCACAGCCCAGGATTACCACCTAAGGGCCACGCACAGCGGGGCACTTTGCACATGTCATCTTAGATGGGAACCGAAATCACACAGTCACAAAGGTCACACAGACCCAGAGGTGACTGCAAGTCTTCAAGGCTTCAGGCCCTCATTCTTCCTCCTGAAGGACTCTCAGATGGCCCTGGGCTGGGGAAGGGTCCTGGGAATTAGAAGATGAGTTGTCCAGCAGGCTAAGAAATTGCATTGCTTCATCCACCTATCTGCTGTCTTCCTCAGGGAATACTTATTGAGCAATTCTTGTGCTTCAGGCCCTGGGTGAGGTGCTGGGATTAAAACCATCAAGAATGGTCACTGGCCCTGCCTTCGTGAGTTCAGTCTAGTGGGATCACAACAATGTAAGACTCCGTTTTCCCCAAGGCAGAGCCCAGGGAGGGCAGACACAGCACAGGCACACGCTGTGCACTTCCAAGGCACCATTCTACTAGACGACGTGTGACACAGCAGCCTTGGTGTGCCTTGGCCTTGAACAATGAGGTAGGGCACCAGTGGGGGCAGGAAGACTGAGAGCGTGGACCACTACTTCCTGCATGGCTGGGGCAGGAGGCCCTGAAAGAAGGAGCTGCAGATCCTGCTTTCCAGGTGGTCTCAGCACAGGCACAGCCAGTTGCCTGCAACTAGGAACACTGAGGCCCGGCCTGCTTTGGGGGCATTTCCAGCATCCCCTCCTATCTGGAATCTCTTCCCAAAACATCCCTGTCCCCAGGGACTGCATAGGTCCTTTTACCTGGTGGCCCAACCCTCTCTGTGTCCCACTGGCTCGCTGTCCTCTTGGGTCCCAGGACCTGGCCTCAGTGTGCAACTTTAGCTTCCACCTGCACAGGGCCCTGTCTGCGGGCTTTGCCCTCCCTGATGGCATGTTCTTCTCCTAACAGCCTGGAGTGAGGGGCATTCTTATAGCCTCCACTTACAGAACAGAAACCTCTCACACAGAAAGGGTGGTTTCCCTTTCAGGGTCGATCTTCTGATTCTACATCTTATAGTGTCCATTCCAGCCCAGGCTTCTGACCAGGCTGAGTGCAGTTGAAAGATGCTAGGATGTCAGAAGATTTTTTTAAAAAGAGAAAGAATACCTGTTTTGGACCAGACCTGTAGGGTGACAGCCTGCGGTGCATGTCAACAGAACTTGGGCTGCTCCAGGAAGCAAGTGGGTAGGTGGTGGGGGCAGAGCAGTTCTTAGTGGGGCTTCAGGAGTGAGAAAGCCAGTCTGGGCATCTGTGTGCTGGAGGGTCCTCTCCTGCCAACCAGGTGGCCCTGGCTCTGCTACACTAATTTCTGGGAGGGCACGGGGAAGCAGGAGGCTGGTGGAGGGAGAGCAGACCATCTTTGGTGTGGGGAGACCTACCCTGGTTTTGTGGGGTTAGAGGGGACGTGGGAAGGGGGTACCTGGTAAGAACAGCTTCCTGCTTCCTCTCTCATCACAGTTCTGCTACTTGGCAAATAAGGCCTCATTGGAGCAGACGCCCAGAGAGGCGCAGGAGAGGGAATGGCAAGGAGGGATGTGGAGAGAACTCTGACTCCCAACTGGAACCAGAGACAGCCCCAGGTTCATAGGAAGTGCTGCATGACCGCTCCACTTACATGTGGCTTTCTCCCACATTCACACCTGGCTTCTGACACCCAGAGCTGTGTGTGAGGCCAGGGAGAGGTGGCCACCTCTCTGGCATCCCAGGGCCAGGGGGAGTCAGAGCTGCACAGGAACGAGGTGAAGGATGGCTATCAGGAAAGGGGGGAGGTGGTGCCATTCCAGGATTGGGAGGGGCAGGGCCTGGGGCCATGGACTGTGCAGACAAAGCTGGACCGTCTACACCTTCTGGATTTTCCTCATCAGGCCCAACTCCAAACACTCTGTCCTGTTGCCCCCAGGAGTGTGTAAGTTGTGGGGAGGGTCATTTGGGGAGCCAGGATCTGTGCTGTGTCTAGGGCAGGGGAAAGCATGGGAGGGGCAAGAGAGGCAGGACACTGCCCTGGAGGAGACAAGTCCCTTGTTGGTTTTCTCCCAGAGCTGACAGCACAGACCTCACCCAGGCCTCACCCAGGCTAGGGTAGAGGAGGCATGACCGGCTAGTGGGACTGGCCCTTGCTCTATAACTGACCTGATCCGTAGGTGTTTCCCAGGGGGCTTCAGTGTCTCAGCCCACACCAAGGCACTGAAGGACAGTCTCCCTTTCCTTTCCTGAGTGTGTTGGCAAAGGGAAATGGGCAGAGGCTTCTAAGAGCATCCTTGCAAAAGGCTCCCAGAGGATAGGCTGTCTATGTCTTATTGCAAGAGAAACATTCCTCTGATTTAGGAGGAACTGCAAGAAATGAATGTGTTGAGTGCTTATTAACTGCCTTGCCCTCTGACTGGCAGCACATCAGGTTTAATTCTTACAATGACCCAGAGAGAAGCATTGTTGACGCTAGATGATACCATCAAGCTAAGATAGTTTTAGCAACCTGGGATCTGCAACTAGTAAATGGCTCGGCCAAGATAAGAACCCAGGTCTGCCTGCCCGGGTCCACTAGACCCAGCCACCCACAGTTTCCCTCCCCGACCTCAGCACAGCCTGGTTCCCATCCTCTGTCCCTTACATGACCTTACAGCAAAAACTCCTGCTACCAGTGATACGATTCAGCGAGCAGGGAGGAAGCATCCCCTGAGCCCCAGATACCAGGGCACTAAGAGGGGACTGGATGGAACGTAGAAACAAGTAGGGCGTGGTGATGTGGCATGCAATGAGCAAGGAAGGTGGACCTGAGAGCAGCTCTGTCAACCTCACTACACTGGGCATCGGGACAGAATGCCCCTGAGGAAGGAGTGAGCATCTCCAGGGGGCAAGCGGAGAAGTCTTCGTGGGCAGGGACAGGCAAGTTGGATCTGGAAGGGCAGGTCAGATCCCGGAAGGCACCGGTGGAAGAAGGGGACTCAGCATTAGCAGGAAGAGGGGCCTGGGGCTGGTGGGGGCTGCAGCAAGGCTGCAAGGCTGGCTGGTTTCAGAGTGGGCTGGAGCCCTAACTCTCTGGAGGTCCTCACATGTTGGTGAGATGTGTTCTATAGGTAAGCGCGGGGGGCATCAGGAAAGGAATGTTGCTGAACACTAGATCACCCCAGAGCTGCCATCTGTGTATTCAGGAAGTCCTGGGGCTCCCTCCTTCCTCTCCTCCCTGCCACAGGCCCGGAGCCCTGTTTCCTCCCCTTCTCAGCCCTGCCCCTTGTCATTGTCTCCCTGGGGCTCACTCCCCTCAGGTTGGCTTTGGAGAGGGACATGGTCTCCCCAGTCTCCTCATTTCCCATAGGCCTTTTCACCACTGAGGAGTTTTCTGCTGATCCCCGCAGTCCTGCCTGCCTTCTAGACAGCCGTGGCAGCCCGTGTGGGCCTCTGCCCTACACTTTGCTTTGGAGACAGCTTGCCAAGCCTCTCTGCTCCTTTAGGATCCCCAGCCTCATAACTGGAGGGTTCCATCAACAGCTTCCGTCTCCCAGCACAAGAAAGGATCCAGGTGGAACAATCTGGGCTATCTGCACCTCTGGGGATGGCTAGGCTAGGGGATGCCATCTCCCAGGACCCAGGAATGTCCTCCTTGAGGTGGGCTGCATTGGTTCAAGCACAGTTTAGGATGGGAAAGGAGGCTGTCGTGTGGGTAAAGGGTAATGAGGGAGTTACTTGAGTAACAGTGGTGAGAAAGGACAGGAACAGAAAGCTGGAAGAGGAGAGAAGTGACGGTGAGTACCAATGTGTGCTGGAGATAGGCGTGATCTAATTGCATCCCTGAGATAGCAAATCTGTTATAAATAAAGATGCCTAAGCCTGGAAAGTCTGGGTAAAGCCCACAGATAGCAAAGGGCAGAATTGGGATGCCAAGCCAGGTGTGCCTGGCTCTGAAGCCCCATAGGGCAAGGTCCCCATCTCTCACCACTGGCCCCCATTTCCTCATCCTGCACACAGCTGAAGAGATCTTTAAGATGCATGGCATGTTCTGATTGCATCCTCCTTCTGCTGGGAAACCAACAGCAGCTCCCAACTGTCCCTCATCCTGTGTGGGAGCTCCCGAATCAGAATGGACATTAAGGTCTCACCACCAAATACACACCTCCCCAACCACACCTGGACAGCACTGTCCCTCCATCGGCTGGCCACTGTCTGCTTTCCATAGCAGCTATGTCTCTTTCACATTCCCCAGCTGATCCTCTCCCCTTCTATCCAGTCCAGGCTTTGCTCCTCTTCTGCTCTGTCCTTGTCCTCATTCAACATACGCATCTTCCAGAAAACCCCTTCCTGATCGACCCCATGCAACATGGCAACTGCCTGGAGGAGGCAAGACAGGTATAGACTGTGCTGTCCACTGTCCCCGTGTGGCTAGGTACTCACATTTAATTTATTGAAATAAAAAAACTTGATTCCTTGGTCACGCGAGCCACATTTCAAGTGCTCAGCAGCACCTGTGGCTGGCGGCTATCCTACTGAGCAGTGTGGATGTAGAAGGCTTCCATCCTCCCAGTGCTGGTCCAGAATGGCTCCTAAGTTAGGAGTTTGGATACCTTCAACTAAAATGGGATATAAAGGGTGAAGTCAGGCTTGTGGAGGGAGAAGAGAATGCTTAGGTTGGGACACTTTGAGTTGAAGGGGTCTACAGGACCTCCAAGAAGAGATGCCCAGCAAGAAATTAGGGGGCTCTTATCCCCCTGATCCCCAGTCTCCCCTAAATAGGGCTTGAACTTCCACTGGAGACCTTCTCCTTGGGAATCTCAAGGGCCTCATTCAAACCCAATTTTAAACATCCTTAGGGAAGCTCTAGAAGGCAGCTGTGTTGAAATGGGACTCAAGGTGGATACTGTGTGTGTTTGTGTGTGTGTCTGTGTCTGGCTAGGAGTGGCTTGATATGGCAGAAGAGGACACTGGTAGGTAATGAGGGGCCATGGGCTGGCCTGAAGTCACGTCTAAGAGTTATCTCTTAGAGGAAGTGGAGGAAGCAGAGGTGTGAGAATCTCTGCCTAGACTCAGGGTCACCAGAGCTGAAATGATTCCCGGAGACAGTCCTGTCCACATGGCATCCCTCGACTCTAGGTGCAAAGGATCACCTGCTTTTTCTAACTCTATTCTTCAAGGCCCTTTCTCAGTTCTCAGCTCTTTCCAATAGGATCAGCCAGCTACTCTTCTCCCTCTTTGGTTCCTTCCTGATCACTCCCACCAATGGATCTGAGCTCCCCTGGCTGGAAGGATGTAGCCCCAGAGCCTTCTCTGGCTCTCATAGAGTCCTAGATTTGGAGTTAGATCTAGAAGGGCAGATAGGATCCCAGCAGGTGGGAGACTTCAGAGTGCAAGGAGAAGCAAACAGCCCTGTGCCTCCTCCACTTCCCGCCTCCTGCTCCTGCATGTTCTGGGAAAGATAGAACTCCTAGGGGCATCTTAACTACAAGTTTTGCCTAAGGCTTAGTCTCAGTGAGACTAAAGAGATTGAGCTGGGCAGCTAGCAGGGAGTAGGAGGACGGAACAGTCAGCTGAGTGTCCCCTGCCCCCAGTCCTCAGGAGTCCAAATGGGAGAGAAAAAGACCTCTGACACCCAAGCTGCTGGCCACTGACGTCTGCAGGGTTATGCTAAGGAAGGGCACAGAGAAACCACGGGACGCCCCAGTGCTTCTCAGGCCTGGGTGCTCTTCAGAATCACCTGGGAATTGTTAATGATGCTCACACCAGGTTCCTACCCTGGAGGTTCTGGTTTGATTGTTTGAGGGTAGGGCCAGGCATTGGTATATTTTAAAAGCCCCTCGCCCAGGAGACTTTAATGTGCAGGCTCAGTTTACAACCCTGGCTCTAGGACACACTCCAGCTTCCTGGGCTCACATCTGACTTTCCATGGTGGCCATAAACTATGGCAAGGCGGTGGTAAAGGGCCCAGGGCCCAACAAGCTGGAGCTGTGGTCCAGAGGCCAAAGGATGGAGGACACAAAGCTGCTAGCTCTGCTGAAAGGGACTTGTTAATTCAACATGATTGCACGTGGGCAACACATTTCCTCTGCCCCACCTCTCTCACACCATGATGATGCCAGGCTGCTGGCTGCTGGCCCCATGCCCAGACTGGAGTGCCCAGCCCAGGAGAATGACATGCAGAGGTGGGCCTGCCAATCAGCTTGGCTCAGAGCTGGCCAATATGTGGGACAGACGATTCCTTTTCTCTGACAATTGCAAAACGTCCTTGAGTGGGAGGGGCTGCTTCTACTGGGCTGTCCAGCAGTGTAGGGAGATAGAAGGAGCAGGATAGAGCCCCAGCACACTCATCCTGTCCCCACTCCCTCCAAATTGTTGGCTGCTCTCCTGGAAGCTGAACTAGGGCTCTGGTCACATAAAGTTACTGTGAACACACACATATGCACACACATATACCCTACATTAGACAAATCGCATACAAGCACACCATACTAACGCTACTGGCCTCTATGCGCAACTTGGTTCCACAGGCTAATCCATCTCTAAACAGGAGACTCAGAGCCTCAGCTTTCTTGACTTCAGAGTTTGAAATCTGGCCTTAAAACTGGACACGATGAAGGGTGAAGGGTGGCGCTGGGGACCAGAGACCTCGCATCTCACATAGGATGACTTATCCACAGTTGGAGTGCACCCTTCCTATACCCCTCAAAGGCCATGAGGGAGACCCACGCACTGGGATCAGGGGCACTGGAAAGCTGTGGTCAGTGCGGCAACAGGTGGCTGGCTGGGACTTTAAACAGCAAGCAGAAACCTCCTTTGAACTTTTAGCTTCTGCCCCTTGAGCAAAGCACATGTGTCTGGCTCTCCCACCCCAGCCTGAGGTAAGGAGCCAAGAACACAAGACATGAGATGGAAGGATCCTGCTTCCTTCACTGCTGTACCTCCCACCATCTTCAGAGGGGGTCTGCTAGGATGCAAGGGCTCCTGTGAACTCAGAGGCGAGTGGCAAAAGGTCGTAGGTGTCTCGGACTGGAGAGGGAATTCATTTGGGGGGCTTGCATCCCCAAAAAGGCGGGGGAGGAAGCCTGGGTTCTGTTGGAAGTGACTGGAGGACATGTTGAAGGCAGCTTTCCAAGTCAGGGCCCCTTCCTCAGCTGCAGCCACAGTGATACCTCTCCCCATGCCTCCGTCACCCAGGTTCCTGTCTCCTCTCGAGGTTGAAGGGGCAGGTGAAGAGTGCAGACGGGGAAGATGCCCTGCCAGAAGCCTAGCTGCACTTTCACCAATTCTTACTCCATCCAGGCGAGAGGCCCCAGGTTGTCTAAATTCCTTCCTTCCTTCCTTCCTTCCTTCCTTCCTTCCTTCCTTCCTTCCTTCCTTCCTTCC
>NC_045446.1:103074482-103169763 GCF_002776525.5 Piliocolobus tephrosceles | reverse complement strand
TCCTTCCTTCCTTCCTTCCTTCCTTCCTTCCTTCCTTCCTTCCTTCCCTCCTTCCTTCCTTCCCTCCTTCCTTCCTTCCTATATATGTGTGTGTGTGTGTGTGTGTGTGTGTGTGTGTGTATGGAGTCTCACTCTGATGCCCAGGCTGGAGTGCAGTGGTGTGATCTCAGCTCACTGCAACCTCTGCCTCCTGGGTTCAAGGAATTCTCCTGCCTCAGCCTCCGTAGTAGCTGGGATGACAGGCACATGCCACCACACCCAGCTAAATTTTGTATTTTTAGTAGAGACAGGGTTTCACCATGTTGGCCAGGCTGGCCTCAAACTCTTGATCTCAGGTGATCTGCCTGCCTCAGCCTCCCAAAGTGCTGGGATTACAGGAGTGAGCCACCACACCTGGCCAAGTTGTCTAAATTTCCGTCTGGGTTCCTGGCTCAGAACCACCCAGAGTGGCCACTGACGGCTCCTTGCCCTCTAGGAAGGACATGATGCCCCGCTTTCGGCTGTGGAGGGCCAGTTGCAGGGGTGTGCAGCCTACTCCATCCTGGACGTCCAGCTGGGCACCTGCCTTGACCAGCACTTTGAGGATGACTGTGTTGCCCTTGAGGCGGCCAGGTGGGCAGGTGTCCAGCCCACCTTGTTGCGGGTGTGGACATTCGCGTGATGTTCCAGGAGGTTGATGACACTCAGGAAGGTGCCCCTCTGGACCGCCAGGTGGAGGGGTGTCCAGCCTGACTGCCCTGCAGCATTGGGGCCAGCCCCGCATTGCAGCAGTGCCGACACCACCGCCTCCTCCCTGTGGCGTGCAGCTAGGTGCAGGGGAGTCCGGTTCACAGCTCCGAGAGCACCCATGTTTGTGTGGCTCTCTGCCAGCAGATGCATGATCTCCAGGTGGCCCTTGTAGGCTGCTAGATGCAGGGGTGTCCAGCCCTGGTGGGTGGGCAACTCAAGGCTGGCTCCGTACCTGAGCAGCATCTTGCAGATCGGGTGTTTGCCCCCGGCAGCTGCAGTGTGCAGTGGGCTGTAGCTGCTCTGGTCAAGGGCATCAGGGGCAGCTCCACTCTTCAGCAGATGTTGGATGGCCCTCACTTTGCCCCGCTCTACTGCCAGGTGCAGTGGTGTTTTCAGGTTTCTCTGCTGAGCATCCGGCTTAGCCCCCTGGCTGGTCAGCAGCTTGACCAGGCTAACATGGCCAAAGTAGGCAGCCACGTGGAGAGGGATCTTGCCCTCAGCCTCATGCAGGTTGGGGTCAGCCTGACGGGAGACCAGAAGCCGTGCCACATTCTCAAAGTCATTCTGTGCAGACAGGTGAAGAGGGATCCATCCCTCATGTTCCTGGGTATCCACACAGGCCCCATGGTCCAGGAGCAGGTGCGCAGTGCGGGCATCCCCATTCTGGGTTGCAAAGTGCAGTGGGGCCCAGCCGTCCTCATCCACTAGGTTGGCACTGGCGCCATGTCCCCACTGTGTGTGTTTGTGTGTGTGTCTGTGTCTGGATAGGAGTGGCTTGCGCCAAAAGCAGGGCACAGAGGTAGGGTCGCTGGTCCTGGGCGGCGATCGGAGGGGCGTGTATCCAGAGGCTGTCTGGCAGTCCACGTCTACTTCATGGGCCAGCAGCAACCTCACCTGCTCCACACTGCCCTTGGCCACCAGGAAGTGGAGGGGGGTGACCTTGTTCTCATAGATGCACAGTTCCTCATCTTTTGGGACCAAATTCTCATGGTCGGAGAGCTGAAAGGCCCACTTCAGGTAGTTTCCTGAGTCTGCTGGGAGAAAGATAGGGTTGAAATAAAAGACCTGTGACCTGTCCAGAGGTCATCATGGCCATCCGCCTGCCTCCTGGAAGTACCATCCAGGAACAGAGGCTAGAGCAGTAAGGGCAATGCCTTTCCTAAGCACGGCTCTCTACACAGCCATAACTGTTACTATTCAAGTTCAGGTTCTGTCGTCCTGGAGAACTGAGTCCTGCAGTCCTTTCCCCACAGATGAGGCAGAAAGAGCAGTGGGCTCAGGAGGCCTGAGCGCAAATCCTGATTTTACCCCTCAGCATCCCCCGACCTTAGCCAATTCACTGCCTCTTTGAGCTTCCATATCTGGATCAGCAAAGACAGGACAGACAGTGATCAGCTCCTTCTACCATTGAAGGACAAATGACGTAGGTAACAGCTTTCAGGGCAGGGCCTGAGGGGAAGTAAGTAGTTGTAAGTTGGAAATAAACTTGTGATTGGAGCTCTATGATCTAAACTCCCCTCTGAGGTCTTAAGGATCAACAACCTTTTGCTCTACCCAGTGGAGTTTTAGAATAAATGATTACTACCCAGGCCTAACCCTCACAGATTCTGGTTTAATTAGTCTATGGTGTGCCCAAGGCAAAGCATTTTTTTTTTTTTTTAATTTCCCAAGCAATTCTAACATGTAGCTAGCCTTGAGAACCAATGCTCCACCTCTCAGGTCAGGAAAGGGGAAATCTGGTCTTGCAAGGACACAGACCTGAAGGGGAGGCAGCCAGGCTCCCTGAGGGCATGTGCCTTTCTGAACATGCAGCTGGGTGCTGGAAAAGGGCACCCAAACCCTGGATGTGTGACAGGCCTGGGGAGGAGGGGGAGACCAGGGAGATGGGGAAAGGGTGTGATCTGACTCCACTTTCTCTGCTGTGAGTTCTCTGGTCCCACCCGTGGCACCCAAACTCACCACTGTCCATCAGCTCCTGACTGATGTCCTCATTCACCTGGGGAGGCATAACCAGCAGGCAAGGTGGAGATCAGTGGTGCAGTTCTAGCCTGTGCCCTCCTCCCCGCCTTCCCTCTCTCCAGCACTCCGGGTCACTGTCAGGACCCACAGCCCACTCTATCTTGGGAGACCCTTCTCCTTTGCTATGACTATCGCCATCTCTCCAGAGGAAAACACTGAGCTGGAAAAACCCTCCAGAAAGAGGCAGCTCAGGGCCTCGCCTTCCACTTGGGCCATGTGAACTTCAGGGTGGATCTGTGAGTTCAGCCAGGGGAGCCCCATGCTAAGCCATGGCTGGTTTCCATGTTAGAGTAGGGACAGGAGAGCAGGGGGATGATGTTGACACCCACAGCATGAAAGCTTGGGAGAGCCAGGCCTTCCTTTGCAGGACAGGAGTTAGCTTGGTCCGAAGCATGTGAGAGAAGGTATATCCTTCCCAGGGGCTCTGTGCTCCAGTCACCACTATCCCTTGGCGCACCTTTGTGCAAATTAGGGAAAGGTGTTCCCTCTGGATGGAGGTGGCCCCGAGCTGAGCTGTGCATGAGTGCTCAGTGTCTGGCCAGAGATCACAACAGTCCACACAGTGGGCTCCAGCTTAGCATGACAGTAAGGACTGCCCAGCTCACACACTCACCTCCCGGGGCTGGCGCAGCAACAGCTTGCAAGACACCTTCCTGGCCAGGGCCTCGCTCTCTGGGACTACCACAGGACTCTGCAGCAGAGCCAGCAGTATGTCTGTCTTAACGGTAATGTCTGCTCCATGAATGGGAGAAAGACAGGAAAGGAAGCAACAGGCTGGCCCTCAGTACCCTCCCTGTTTTAGATGCCCTAATATTCCTGTCTCCTCCCAAAATCCATTCCTGGGTTGAACATATGAGCATATGAACATATGTTCATATACATGCATGAGAAGGCAGGAAACCTGGGCCATGGTGGGGCATCTTCAGCAAGTCACTGACCCTCTGAGTTATCAGGGTCCTTTCCCACAGATTGAGGGGGCAAGGTTAGGCGATCTCTAAGATGCGCACACTTACACACAGGTACATTTTCACAGTCCCCAAAGGACTGGATGACCTCATGGGCCATCCCCGGCCTGTGATCTCATGGCCTGGAAACATTTTACAAATGAGGGAACAGTAGCTCTGAAAGGACACAAGGCTGGCCGGAGAGTTTGGCAACAGAGCCAGGCCCAGATGTTGTGGCTTCTGCCTTTTGGCACCGAGGGTTTTCTACTCTGCCTCCCACAGGTACACGCATTAACACATACAGAGCCCAGAACCCATCCTCAGCTACTCCTGGCTCCCAATGCTGCCCTCCCAGCCCCGTGATGCAGATTCTGCCTCAAAAAATCCTTCTAGGCCAGGTACAGTGGCTCACACCTGTAATCCCAGCACTTTGGGAGGATGAGGCAGGAGGATCACTTGAGGCCAGGAGTTTGAGAACAGCCTGAATAACACAGTGAGACCCCATCTTTAAAAAAAAAAAAATCTACAAATTAGCCAGGCATAGTGGTGTGCTTGTTGTTCTGGCTACTCAGGAGGCTGAGGCGGGAGGATCTCTTGAGCCCAGGAGTTCGAGCTTATGGTGAGGAATGATCGTACCACCACACTCCAGCCTAGACCACAGAGACCATGTTTCTGGAAAAAAAAAAAAAAAATGTCCTTCTAGGCCATAGAGTCAAAAGTGTCTCTCTGCATAGCTCCCAGGAGTGCCCAGTCATCTCCCCTCCTGGCCGCGCCCCGCTCCCAGTCCCTGGGCAAGGGGCGCCGGATGAACACCTAGAAAGCATGGCCTCTTGGGGTCCTGGTCCCAGCAGCATTTCATCAGGTCCCTCAACTGCTGGGCCTCACTTGGCCATTGGTCAGAGACAGGCTGTAGGGAGGGCCGCATGCCTGCTGCCATCACTTGGATAATAATCATCATCATGTTGAACCCTGCAAAGAAAGGCTCAGGCTATGTGGGTGCTGGAGGGGAGCAGGGGAGGAAGGCGGGGACTCAGGATCCCGACAGGGCACGCACGCAGTGGGGGCTCCACAAATGCTTGGTGAGTAAACAGCTAGACTGTCAACCGACTTGAGGTTCTGTGTTGAGCAGCCAAGTCTCTCTGGTCTGGCTCAGCCACCTCCCAGGTCAAGACTAGACATGACCCCACATTGCAGGTCTGTGCTGTCCAAAAGTAGCAGGGCTGACAGACAGGCCTAGGTAAAGGTTCTGACTCTCAACACTGTGAGGTTTTCCAAGTTTCCTGCAGTCTCTTTACCTGGCGTCTAGGTGGCAGGGGGCGGGGGTATGAGAAGGCAGAAAGGGCACTTTAGAAGCAAGAGAGTTAGAGCCACAAAGCATGGGCTGGGGGCTGGGCTGACCTTCCCTTTCCTTTAGCTGTGACATGAGCTCTAGAAATAGAGGCAGGAAGGAAGGAGGGTGAGGAGAGGAATCCCTGAAGAGAATACAGTTCCACACACACCTGGACTTCTGCTCCCTCTCAACCCTCAGTCCTCCCACAGCCCCTTCCAGGAACCCCTCCCAGGGGCCCTCTTGCCCCCGACACAGAGCCACAGCTGCCTGCTTACCTGAGTATGGTTTCCTCTGAGTGAGGAGCTCCCAGATGAAAATCGCAAAGCTGTAGATGCAGAAAACGCTTTCTGAATGACTTAGTTGAACATCCAAGATCACCCCAGCCTGGGGGGCCTACGGTTCACAAAGCCCCAGGCAAGCCTCTCCAGCCAGAGTCCTCCCCAGCCCTCTGCCTCGGGCCAGACCTCATCCCCGCACTGCCCTGCCCTTTGGGCCATAGTGGCCAGGCAGGGTGGTGGCAGCAAGCTGCCTGCTGCGTGTGTGGCATTGTGCCTGGCCTCCTTCTCACCTGTACACATCATGTTTGGGCCCCGGGGCCTTGTTACTCTCCAGGAATATCTCAGGGGGGATGTAGCTGAGCGTGCCCCGCAGAGCCGACCTCTCGATGTACTGCATCCAGGTGGACTGTTCCATTCACTTGGATAGGCCAAAGTCTGAAATCTGGGAGAAAGCAGGGGCAGGGATAAGGACGCGATAGAGTCACATAAACAGAAAACGGCTATGGCTTCTCACCCCTCCTGCTATCTGCCTGTTCCAGGGTAGGGTAGTGGTTTTCTATGACACTCGCTCCTAGCACTACCACTTACTATCTGGATGATCTTGGCCAAATTACTTATCTTCTCAGAGCCTCAGTTTCTTCATCTGTAAAGTAGAAGTAATATGAGTGTTTAACTCACAGTGCTATTGTGAGCACTAAATGAAGTACCATGCAAAAAGCACTTAAACAGTGCCTGGCACATAGTTAGGAGATGGTAGGTGTTACCATTATCCAGAGATTATGAATGAAGTTGCCACCTTCGGTGAGCTGTTCATTTCACCTCCAGGGGCCCTGAAACACTTATACCATGGACATTTATCTTCCCTTTGCTCCCATCCATTGAGTTATTCACTTGCTAAGCTGGCCATGCATTGAGGGCCAGGAAGGCTGTGGACCAAGGACTGGGCAGCAGATGAGAAAAATGAGACACCCCTTGCCAACACACACACTCCATATCCTCGTAAATACTTATTCAAATGGGGGGTCCAGCCAATAATGAAAGTGTTTCACTTGTGATTATATACCTATGTTGGGGTTAGTAATATGGAGAATCAGAGGTACAGTGAAGGTATATAATGGGGACCTGCTGGAGTAGATCAGGGAAGAGCTCCCTGAGGAGGTGATGTTTAAGCTGAGAGCTGAATAGTGAGTAGACCTTTGCTAGATAAATCGGGGGTATGGGGGAACAGAAGGTGCAAAGGTCCTGGGGCAGAAAAGAGTTTTAGGAAGTGAAAGAATGTCCATTACAACCTTTCTTAGGGATTGTCTCATTTACACACATCTCCATCCAAATAAAAGAAAGTGTGGGGGGATAGAGATTATTCTATCCAATTTAGAAATGGGAAACTGAGTCCAAAGAGGGTTATTATAGGCATCCTGATACCCAGCCTCATGCCCCAAATTTCACTGCTTAGCCATCTCTGCTGCAGTGTGATCCCTGCCTTTAGAATTTGTCCATGAAGGGAACTGCTTAAAACCCTTGTCAGGCCGGTCAGGCAGGTGGATAATTCTGCTTACCTGGAGGAAACCCTCAAGTGAAAGGGAGCAGAGGATTGGCCAGAGCCCTTACTTTGACATGCATGTTGCTGTCCAGAAGGATGTTGCCTGGCTTGAGGTCCAGGTGGAGCAGAGGTGGCTTAATGCTGTGCGGGAAGTTCATGGCCAAGCTGGTCTCGTGGATGATGCGGAACCTGGGCTTCCAGCAGAGGCTGTGGATGGGCAGCATCTTCTCCAGGGAGCCATTGGCCATGAACTCCATCACAATACCCAGGGGCTGCTTGCACACCCCGTAGATGGACACAATGTGCTGAAACTTGATCTTCTCCATTTTGGCAGCTTCTTCAATGAGGTAATTCACATCAGAGCTATGGAGAGGGGGAGCAAGATATGGGAGGGGGTGACCCGTTCATTACTACAGCAACCAGCAGAACACATAAACTAGCCGTGATGCCAGGCTGTGGGGACCCAGAGAAGCCTCGGGAACTTGGAAGCTAGTGGAGGAGGACAGACATGAAGCACTGCTTAGCAGGCAGCATGGATTACAGTCCAGCAGCAACAAGGCAGGAAGTCAAGGAGTTTGCAGCTTTAGGAGCCAGTCTATTCTGCAAAGGTGGCCACAAAAAAGCGCGTATCACAGTTTGTCGTTTATTCTGGTTGCTTGTTTCTATGTTTATCTCCCCTAGTAGATTTTGAGCCCCTGGAGGACCAACATGATGCCTCATGCTTCTGCTTCAAAACATCATTTGTTACCATTTAAATTATGGAAGTAATATGTATACCTCGTAGGAAACATAGGGAATATAGAGAGCTATATAAAAGAAAAATAAATAATCAGGTATGCAACCTTCCAGAGCTAGCCTCTGTTGATATTTTGGTAAATCCTTTTACTATCCACCTTCAAGGTATCTCTTTCCCTTTCTCCATCCATTTCACTCTTTCTTTCTTCTCTTTCCTTTTGGATCACATAGTATGTGGAGCACGAGCACTTCCCCGCATTCCCCGCATTTGTGGAGCCCCCACTGCGTGCATGCCCTGTCGGGATCCTCATAGCCTCTGCCTTCCTCCCCCGATCCCTTCCAGCCCTATCTCTCAGCACCCACATAGCCTGAGCCTCCCTTTGCAGGGTTCTTCCAAAGCATGATCTCCCAAAGCTGCACACTCTTCCATTTTATGGATGAACTATAATTATTCATCTTTATAATTCCCACAGCACATTGCCATGCACTGCACAATACATCTTTGTTGAATTGGAACAGAAGTCACAACTTAAGGGAAGGCCTTACAAAATAAGCATTTGCAAACCCTGTTGCTCATTTCACTGTATGCGCCCACGGAACAGTAAATATGGATTGTTTTGGGATTGCAGGGATGGGGATTAAGGAAAAATGACAGATTTGAGAGCACAGTATTTGCAAAACTGTGATGCTGCTGCAGTCAGAGCCTGCTGGCAGTGTGCTTCCGGGGCCTCCCTGGGAAGCCAACTGGAGAGCCCCAACCTTCAGGAAAAACCACATGCTCTTCCTGGCATCTGGGCGGGTTGGCTAGTGTACGTTTCTCCTATTCTTGTTCACTTGTGCCAGAGATCTCTTCTCCACCTCTGCGATATTTTTAATCTGTCTTCTCTCATCCTCTTGGGTTCACAGGAACCAATGACATCTGCCATGACGTGGAAAAAAGCATGGGATGTGGGGATCACACTGCCCTGATTTCAAATCCCAGTTTCACCCCTTATTACCTGCATGACCCTGGGCAAGTGGATCCTCTGGGCCTCAGTTTCTAAACTAAAAACTGGGAATTATTGTAACTGCCTTGCACATTTCTTTCATAGCTTCATACCCAGAAGTCTTGAGAGCATTGACTGCTGTCTCTCCTCTTCCTCATCTTGCTGCACCCACTTTCATCTAGTTTTTGGTACCTGCGCTTCCCTGAACACCTGTGGCTAAAGTCACCAACAGCCTCTATATTGCTATATCTAACCAACAGTTTTCAGTTCTCAGCATATAGTTCAGATCTCTGACTCTTTTTCTTGAAACTCCATTACTTGAGCCATGTGTCAACATTCTCCTGCATTTCTCCTGCCTTTCTGGTCACTTCCTCTCTGTTTCCTTTGCAAGCTCATATCATGTTACTTGACCACGGGGCTTGGTCCAAGCCCCTCTTCTTTGCTCCTCTCCCTCTATAATCTTTCTCTAGTCAATCTCGACATCTCCAGTTGGATATTCAATACCAAATGGGTTTAAAGCTAACCTCCTGATTTTCCCCTGAAACCTGCTCTTCCTCCAGTTTTCATCATTTCAGTGAATGGGGCCTCTGTCATTCTAGTCCTCAGAATAGAACCCTCATGTCATCTTTGACTCCTTTCTCTCTCCCACTTCCTACAGTCAAGTATTTGCAAATCCTGCCAGCTCCAGCTTCAAAGTACTGTCAAGCAACAAGCTGACCACTTCTCACCACCTCTCCCGCAAGGTGCATCTTGGCCCAAGCCTCCTAATTGGACTCTCTCTTTCTCCCGCTTCCTCTCCACAATCATTCTCAACCCAGCAGCCAAAGTCATATTTTAAAATCTAAGTCACAGCATGTCACCACCCTTCTCCAGTGGCTCTCCTCATCACGGTAAAAGCCAAAGTTCCTTCATGGCTGACAAAGTCCTACAAGATTTGTCCCCAACCCCAGGCACAGCTTGCTGACTTCCTCTCCTAATCACTCCCCTTTCATTGTGCTCCTGGCACACGGGCTTCCCACTGTTCCTCCACCGTGACCAGTGTGGTCCCACCTCAGGACCTTTGCACCTGTTGTTCTCTCTGCCTAGAACACTCCTCCCTAACAGAGCCACATGGATTATCCCTTCATTTGCTTCAAATCTCTACTCAAATGGTACCTAATTAGTGTGTATTTCACAGAGGAGTCTCTATAAAAAAAGCAACCTCATCCCAACTCTTATCTCCCCTCTACACAGAGGGCCCTGGCATTAATATTTTTAGACCAAACCATTTCTTAGAAAATCAGACTTCTCAACTCTTCTTAGATATTGTAATCAAGAACTGTCAGGTGGTCATGAGTGCTATAGCTAAAAAGTTTATTATTCATTTGCTATTTATTTTGTCTTCCTCCTTTAGATTATAAGCTTCATGAGGTCAGGGACTTTGTTTTTTGCACTTAGTGCTTGGAATGAATGCATCTCATCCATGCTTTTGTTTTGTTTTGTTTTGTTTTTTTGAGACTGAGTCTCACTTTTGTCGCCCAGGCTGGAGTGCAATGGCGTGATCTTGGCTCACTGCAACCTCTGCCTCCTGGGTTCAAGCAATTCTCCTGTCTCAGCCTCCTGAGTAGCTGGGACTAGAGGCACCTGCCACCACGCCCAACTAATTTTTGTATTTTTAGCAGAAACGGGGTTTCACCATATTGATCAGTCTGGTCTTGAACTCCTGAACTCAGGTGATCCACCAGCCTTGGCCTCCCAAAGTGCTGGGATTACAGGCGTGAGCCACCAGGACCAGCCTGATGCCCTAGTTCTAATGACCACTTATAACAAATGACTCCCAAGTTTTAATATTCTTAACACCAACCTTTACTCTGACGTCCGCTTGACAACACTTCTTGGCTATTTAAAGGCATCTGAAACTCAACAGATACAAAGCTGAACTCATGATCTTCCTCTCCAAACCTAGGCCTCTTTTCATATTCTCTTCATTAATTGTCAACACTGCCATTCAATAAGTATTTATTGAACACCAACTATGTGCCAGGCACAGGAGACAGAGCTGTGACCAGAACAGACACTCATGGAGTGGACATTTTAGTGGACCCTCCATTCCTTTGGGCAAGCCAGACATCAAGTTAGTTTTAATACTCCTCTTCCTCATCATGACCTTCCCCATGAGTAATCCAGCACCAAGTCAGGTGGATTTTTAGCTTCTAAATATGGCTTAACCCGTTCCTTTCCTATCTCCACTACCAACACTCCAGTCTAGCCCCCATTACCCATCTCTTGTCAGAATGAAGACAACAATCTCCTAACTTGACCAGCATCCACTGTACCCCTCCCAATGCATTCTCCATACTGCAATTCTGATTAATCCCTCCCATTATCACCACCGCTACCTGGCTGTAAATGCTCAGTGGTTTTCCACTGCTCTTTTACTCTCCCGGCTCCAGCCATCATGGCCTTTTCCCATCTTTGTACTTACCATGCCCCTCTAGCCACAGATTCTTTGCACACTCTGTTGTCTGTTCTTGGAAAACTGTCTCCTCCTCACCTACTTAACTCACTCATTCTTCACATTTCAGCTGTAGCGTAACTTCTTCAAGGAAGCCTTTTCTGATCTCAGTCAAACTTTCTATTAATGAGCTCTCTTAGAACCACAAATCTCCCCTTCTTAAGCTTCTCACAGTTGCACATTTACATTTACATGTGAGATTATCTGGTTAACGTCTTCCTCCCCCTAGGCTGCAAGCTCCTGGAGAGAAAGGACACATCTGTTGCATTCATCATTAATCCCAGGGTGTAGAACAGTGCCTGACACATAGTAGAAGAGCAATAAGCGTTTGTCAAGTGGATGAATGAATGAATAGCTGGAAAGACGATCTAGTAAAGTAATGCATGGAAAGCTCCTAGTATAGTAATCCACACATACTAAGCCTTAATTACCATTAATTATCTTATCCCCTCCACCCAGGGAATTCCCAGAACTTGGGAAAGGAAAGCGGCAGGAGTTAGCATCAATGTCTCACAGTGTAATCATGTCACTGCCATCTGTTTCATTTCGTTCTATATTCCAAAGGCTATAAATGATTTAGACAAATCCTAGCACAATCTGATCCTCCTCCAAAACCAACAGGCAAATGTTGAGGGAGGAAGGTGAGTGGGCCTTAGGCGATTTCATTTTTCCTCTCCTTATAAGGTCATAAGGTGGGGGAAGGCCTGGGAATTGAGTGTGTGGCACCTGAGGCTGTGTCTTAAGAGTTTGCATGGTAATCCTAGAGAACCACAGATAGCATCCAAGCCAGATGCCAGTCGGAGAGGCTCCCGCCCCAAACTCTCTAATTGATGTCCCAGAGCCTTGGGAGGAGGACATGGTTATCATGCTCAGATTTAACATCCCGAGTGTCTTCTTCATGGCTGCAAGGTGCAAGCACACAGCTTGTATATGCAACTCCAGTGGGAATGAGACTGGATCCCAAATCAACGGGAAGACAGAGAACAATGGAAACAGTGGGAAAGAGGTAGGAAGAGAAAAATGGGGGCATGTCAAGGTGTGGCTATAGTGCACATGACGACAGCAAGGGACAAAAACAAAAACAGACATCAGAGAACTCCAGACTTGACCTTCCAGGGGCCTGTACAGGCCATCAGGTCGGGCAGTCTCCATCCCCCGACCTCCTCAGCCTGCACTGGTTGGGAGGGGCCTCCTCCCTCTACCCACCATGGGAAGAGAGAACATGATTCCCTGCAGATCACTGAGCAAAGTGCCACAGCCTCCCAAGAAGCTCAGCCCTGCCCTGAGAGTTGGGGTAGGTAGGAGGGGGGCAGAGAGCAGTCAAGAGCAGTCATTGCCACAGGACACCCGGGGAAGAAGGCGCTGTAGAGAAGGATGGAAGGAGGCAGGACAAGTTCGGAAGGTTAGATAGGATAAAGGAGTCTTTGGTAGGTAGTTCCCGCTTGCCTTTAACCTCTGTTGAGTCTACAAACAGATATTGTGTGCCAGCTCTATTTTGGTTAGGGAGACAAGTGTGGCTGTGCCTGGGAGGCTCAGGCTACCGGGTGGAATTCAGAGACACCGCGGGGGACAGTCCTCAGCCCCAAACTCAACCCACTCCTTCCTCGCAAGCTCCCTGGGTCCAAAGCTTGCCGGGCCTCAGTTTTTCCTCCGAGAAAGGGGAGGGCGTGGCTGGCAGTACCTGGTGGCGTCGGGCGGGAGGCAGGGGGGCACTTGATGGCGTACTCTGTCGGCCAGCGCCTGTGCCGCGCCTGGAACACCGGCTGAAGCCGCGGCTGGCCACTAGGCGCCAGTCGCTCTCGAAGTCGTCGCGAGTGAAGACGGGGAGGCTGCCCAGCAGCTGCTCCGTGGGGTCGGCGGCCATGGGGTCGGTGCGGCAGCCTGGCCCTTCTCTTGCTGTCTCCGCGCCGCGCACTCCCCCTGGGGCTGCTGCCTGGGTGGCCCAAGGAGCAGCCGCTTCCTGCTCCTCCCGTCCAGGAGAGGGGAAGGGGAGACGAGCCGGCACTGCCTCCTTCCCCGCCCAAGAGGAGCCGCTCCTGCCCCGCAAAGGTGGGGAAATCCCAGACGTGAGCCCTGAGGCCCCAGCAGGGATGGAGCGACCTGGGTCTGGGGAGAGGGTATGTCCCTCCGAAGCCCTTGCATTTCCCCCGTCTCAGCCTTTGATTTTCCCCAGTTCTCTGTAGGGAGGGATGCTGAGAGGTGAACCGAAGCTGGAAGAAGTCCAGCCTGAGAAGTTGGATCCAGTTTATTTAGGCCCAGCGCTAAGTGGCATCGGTTAATGCATTTCTGCAGTGTATTCAAGAGGGTTTATGAAGGATTCAGGCCTGGACCCCTGCCCCTATCCAGCAAGTATGGGACTCAAACAATTTTAATGGGGATTTTCTGGTCTGAATCTGTTGGTCTGACTGGTTTCATGTTTCCTTCATTCTTGTTGGGGTTTTGTTTGTTTGTTAGCCAGCCAGCCTTGGTGTCCTATAGATTACCAAGGAGGGGTCAGCAGGGACAGAGTCGCGGGGGGAGGCTGGGCTCCTGTCTGCAGGGGACTCCCTTCCTCAGGCTGCGCTCTACCTAACCTCAGAGGGATGGACCCCAGCCTCGGGGTGGCCACGGGGGAAGTGGCCTTCTTGGCCCAGTTACTACAGGCAGTTTGTTGCCAGGGATAAGAGGAGGCTCTAGCTGGAGCATGACCAGTGCTGAGCCTGGAGGTTCCCCTGGGTTCTGGGTCCATGGGATTGCCCTCTCACCTTGGAGACCCTAGAGCAGGGAAAATGACAAGTGCTTGAACAGACGGGTCTCCCCAGGGGCACTGACCAAGTGGGCCATTGCCCCGAGACAGGTATACCTACCTGCAGGAGCTGTGGCTGCACAGTGCAGAGTCAGTCACTTCTCGCTTACAGTTGGGTAAGTCCACAAGGAACCCTCAAAGTGACCACTGTCAGGTTTGAGGAGCCCACCTACCAGAGGAGGAGGTGCCTTGCCTTCAGCCCAAACCTGTAGAGCCCCTCATCCATGCCACAAGCCCACCAGACTCCCAGGGAACAGTGTAGGTGTGATAGGCAAACAGAAACCCCAGCAAGCTGGAGAACTTGCTCCCTCCATAACAACTTACCTGCAACTTCCAGGATGAATTCTGGCAAACAGATTAAGGATCAAAGATTGGGCCTGGAGACAGTTGTCATAGAAACTAGTGATAGCCACTATTAATTGAACATTCACTTTGTTCCAGGATCAGTGACTATTTCAGTTACTGCATTGCTTTACAGATATTATCTTGTTTATCTTGCAACAATGTTATGAGGTCAACGTGTCCTATTTATAGATGAGGAAACTGGCTTCAAGGCAATAAGTAGTCAATGGACACATAGCTAGTAAGTGGTAGTTGATATTCAAACTCAGGTCTCTTAGTTTCTATGGAAATGGGTTGGCCAAGGGAGGATCAGGGAGTAGCCTTTTATGAATACAAAGAAGGGAGAAAGAGAGTCATGCTCCCTGGAAGAGGGTGGAGATGATGGAAACTGCATCCGGAGCAGGACATATCCCCCAGACGTATGTCAGAGGGAGGCCCCCAGCTTGCTTTGGCTGGAGCAAGGCAGGGCATGACAGAACCCATTGCTTCTGGAGTAGCCCTGCCTGCCCGAGTTTAAAGCCTCTGCCAGAGAAGTTTGGAAGGTGATAAAGGACATTACTATCAGGGAGACCAGGAGGTCAAGAGGATGTTTCATACCCTCTCCTGGGAGGGTGAGAATGGAGACTGGGAAGGTGAGCAGCCACCTAGCCCTGCAGAATTTTGACTGAGGCCCAGATCTTTGACATTCAGGAGGAAATACCAGGGGTGAATGGCCTGAGTCATTTCAGCAATTCCCCTTGATCCACTTATACCTGAAGTGGCTCTCCAGGGGGAGGAAGTAACCAGAAGCTGCCATTGTCTGCCTGCAGGGACTGTCACAGGAATGCTGAAGAAAGCATCATTCCTAGAGGAGGGGACACCCAGGGCTCAAAGCAGGTTGCCAGGATCCCTAACAAAACACCACTGAATTTCTCACAGGGCTGGAGGTGCAGGAACTGCAGGGGCAGGGCGTATTACTGCTGACCCCCCTGTTGAAACTCTCTGCGTGGGTTCAAGCACCCCCAAGGCTTCTGAGGAGTCAGGCAAAATAGACACATTCATTGACCCAGAGGGACTGGATCATTTGACTGGGCTTGTGCTGCTCCTCATAGCTGTCTAACATGGGCCAGGGCAAAGGCCTAGTAGGATAAGCTCTGGGAGAAGCTGTAAGTGGAGGGACCCTTTCTGAGTATAAGGTCACAGAGGCAAAGAACTCCTGGATCTCTCATTAAAAGTAGGGTGAGGTTTAGGGATTTGCAAAAGAGCAAAGTCAACTCAGAGGCTGCTGGTTTCTTTCCAGTGGTCTGAGTGCAGAAGTCCCTAGGTCCTGGCTGGTTGGGAAGTCAGCAGCCAGTGTGTGGAGGGGAGAGAGCTGCGGGGCTGGGAGAGAAACTTTACCTTTACCCATATCTACCTACAAATGGGAATGGATAATGAGGTGGTTATAGTCCAACTATGGACTATATGGGGTCACCCCACCCACCAGAAGGGGCAAGGAACACGTTCTAGCCATAGACGTTTTACCCCAAAATGCTCTGAGTCCTTCCGACTGACCTCTATTAGTGTATTTTGTTTGGGCAGATGAAGATGGAAGTGTTCTGGACTTGGAGTTATTAAATGAATTTTGTGTGTATGTGTGATTGTCTTTGGGGAACCTAAAATGTTTAGCCTGCCCCTTCCAGACAAGTGAGCTGGTACAGTAGCTCTGCAGTACTTTAGAAGATGCTGAAATCTGATGTGAGCCTTTCCCCAAACCGGAATGACAAGCTATTTGCATATAGGGAAGTTTCCCAGTCTGCCCCTGTTCTCCACCCTGCAAACATGTCACAGAGAACCCTGGACAGGTTCTGGCAGGCCCCAGCCTCTGGTAGCTTGTGTACTGAGGTTGGTCAGGATAAAGGAATGTATGCAGGACATTGGAACATCTGTTCAGGAAGCAGGACTCCCAGAGCAAAAGGGATTGAACGAGACAATAGGAACAGAGTTTAAATGCTGGAGTGAGTGAATCAGTCAGACCCGCATTTAAACCCTGACTTCTTTCTATCACTTAGCATTTGTTTAACCTTGGTCACATTACCAAATCTTTCTGGCTTTCTCCATCTGTAAAATGGATGATAATCATAATAACCATTCCAAAACGTTGCTGTAAGAATTATAACCTTTAAAAATATGCCTAGTATATTAGTATAATATTATACTAATATAACATGATAATATAATATAATATTAGTTTAATATACCTAGTATATTTTTAAAGGTTATAATTCTTACAGCAACCTTTTGGAATGGTTATTATGATTATCATCCATAAAATATACCTAAATACTAGGTATATTTTTAAAGGTTACTTTCCTTAGGTATATACTAGGAATACTCCTAGGCAAAAAAATGAACCAACTGATACTTCACACCTGAAAAATTTACTAAAAATGAATCATGGACTTAAATATAAAATGTAAAACTATAAAAATTTTAGGAAAAAATAAGTTAGAGAAAATATTCTGGACCTAGGATTAGATGAAAACTTCTTAGGCTGAACCCCACAGGCACAATCCGTAAAAGGGAAAATTGATAAACCGAACCTCATCAAAATGAAAAACTCTCACTCATTGAAAGACCTGGTGAAGGGGAAGAGAAGAGTGCAGATGGAGAGAAAATGTTTGTAAAGCACATATTTGACAAAGTGCTAGTTCCTACAGTGTATAAAGAGGTCTTCAAACTCAATGCTAAAAAATTATCAAATTAGAAAATGGGGAAAAGACATTTCTCTGAAGAGAATATACAGATGACAAACAAGTGCATGAAAAAATGTTTAACATCATGAGCCACTAAGCAATGCAAATAAGATACCACTACCTACCTATCAGAATGGCTAAAAATAAAACCGAAAAGATAGTGGCAACACCAAATGCTGATGAGGATGTAGAGTAATGGGATCACTCGTATGCTAGTAGAAATGTAAAATGGTACGGCCACTCTAGAAAAGTATTTGGCAATTTCTTATAAGACTAAACATACGATTGCCATACAACCCAGGCACTCTTGGGAATCTATCCCAGAAAAATGAAAACAGTGTTCACACAAAAATCTGTATATGAATGCTCATTGCAGCTTTATTTGCAATAGCTAAAATCTGGAAACAGCTCAGATGTCCTTCAACCAATGATAGCTAAACACACAATGGTGCTGTATTACCGAACAGGACTCAGCAACTACTGATATACACAGCCACTTGGACGAGGCTCCAGTGAATTCTATTGAGTGAACAAAGCCAATCATAAGAGGTTACATACTGTATGACTCCATTTATATTGCATTCTTAAAATGACAAAATTACAGAGATGGAGAACAGATTAGTGGTTGTCAGAGGTGAGACTGGGGGAGAGGCAGGTGGGTGTAGCTATAAAAGGTTGGTGCAAAGGATCCTTGTGATGAAACTGTTCTGTATCTTAACCGTGACGATGGTCACATGAATCAATGCATGTGACAAAATTCCATCAAATTAAATGTACACACAGATGCACAGACACACATACACATACACACACAAATGAGTGCATGTAAAACTGACGGCACTGGAGTGAGGACTATGGATTGTATCACTGTTGATTTCCTGGTTGTAATGTTGTGCTATAGTGACATAAGATGTTACCTTTGGGGGAAACTGGATGAGGGTATCAGGGATCTCTGCATAAGTTCTTAAAACTGTGTGCTTATCTATAATTATCTCCAAACAGAACATTTAAAAAATACATATAAAGCCCCCTTCTCTTCTTCCTCCTCCTCCTTTTCCTCCTCCTACTTCTCCTTCCCCCTTCTATTTCTCATTCTTGTCCTTATTACTAGGTAATGTTATATTCTTGGAAGGAAAATATTCCCATAATAGGAGAAAGGCAGTAATCTAACATTTACCATGGAGCACCTTAAGGAACACAGCTACGTGTCCCCCTGTGGACACGAAGAAACGTCAAGGAGAAAGAGAAAGGCCACTGTGTTAAATGTCTGAGGTTGGAGACAATGGTGAGAGGGAGCGAACTTGTTCCAAGACTCAATACTTTGACCAAGGTGATGGTCAGATAAGCTGAGACCCACTGACAGGGCCAGGATTCTATCTGATTCACAAAATATGAGAGTCATTCAGAGAAAGCCGAAATAAAAAGTCAACATGCCATTGTCCAAATCATGTCAGGGACTCTGTCTGTCCAGCATGCTTACCGAGGCTCAAGGCATTGTGTGCCTGCAGCTGAGACGTGCAGGGAGGCAGACACAGGCTGGGCTCCAAAGCTGGGGCCTCCTGCTATGGGGTGTGTATGAAAGAGGCAGTGAGATGGAGTAAAACAACAATGTTGTAAGAACATTTCTGGAGTTGGCAGAGTATAGATTTTCCTTCCTAATATAGAAACCAATCTCCCTTTTGAAGGGCTTTTTGATCAAAAACTACCTTGAGTGTCAAGAAGCCAAAAACGGAAGCCCTGAGTTTCAGGAACCATTGTTTTCATTGTCAAAATCATGGCCACAAGTTTCCTATGTTCTTGGGTGATTGTGGTTCTGGGCTGGGTCCATATAAAATTAAGAAACAGATGTCCCAAGCATCTTGCCACCTCAAGCAGTTTAGAAGAAATGCTTGCCTGTGGCCAGGGCTTCAGAGAAGCATCATTCCAACATGGGGCCTGAACAGCCTCAGAACATGCCCAAGAGGTCATGGTCAATACCTTCTCTGGGAGTATCCAAGAGACTAGGAATGCTAAATTTAACTCTTTTTAATTTAACAAAAAGGCCAAGGAGATTGAGGAAATCACCCTGACCCTCCTATTAGCATGACTCTAAAGGGAAAATGCCCTCCTTATGTCAACCTTGGTGATCTGGTCGTAAATCTATCCTTCTGCTCTCCTCTGGGCCCTTCCTGGACAGGCGGGAGCAAAGGAAAGCCAGGACTAGGGAAGGACTTAAATATTAAAAGGTGGTTTTCTTGGGAACTCTGAAAGCTTGCTGGCTCTGCAGGTAAAGAAAAGGACTTCTAAAATGTGACTAGTGTCATGCTTCTTATAACTTCTTTTTTTTCTATTTTCCATACTGTTAAACAGAGTAAGTTCCCTTCCTTTCTTCCTTCTTTCTTTCCTTCCTTCCTTCCTTCCTTCCTTCCTTCCTTCCTTCCTTCCTTCCTTCCTTCCTTCCTTCTTTCCTCCCTCCCTCCCTCCCTCCCTTTCTCTTTTAGGGATGGAGAGTTAGCAAGACCACAAAAAAAAAAAAAAAAAAAAAAAAAAAGAAACCAAGAAAAGATTTTGCATGGTGAATTATTTAACTTCCTTGTGGATTCTGGATATTAGACCTTTGCTGGATGCCTAGTTTGCAAATATTTTCTCTTATTCCATAGGTTGTCTGTTTACTCTGTTGATGGTTTCTTTTGCTGTGCAAAAGTTTTTCAGTTTGACTGGGGCCTACTTGTCAATTTTTATTTTTTTGCAATTGTTTTTGTTTTGTTGGGGGACTTAGTCATAAAGTCTTTGCCAAAGCCAATGTCCAACATGGTATTTTCCTAGGTTTTCTAGGATATTTATAGTTTTAGGTCTTACATTTAAATCTTTAATCCATTTTAAGTTAATTTTTATATATTGTGATAGGTAGGGGTCTAGTTTCATTCTACATAGGGATAGCCAGTTTTCCCATTTATTGAATAGGGAGTCCTTTCCCCATTGCTTGTGATTGTTGACTGTCAAAGATCAGATGGTTGTAGGTGTGCAGCTTTATTTCAGGTTTACTATCCTTTTCCATTGGTCTATGTGACTGTTGTTGTGCCAGTACCATGCTGTTTTGGTTACTGTAGGCTTGTAGTATAGTTTGAAGTCAGGTAGTACAATGCCTTCCAATAACCCCAGTAAAAAGTGGGCAAAGGAGGCTGGCGTGGTGGCTCACACCTGTAATTCCAGCACTTTGGGAGGCTGAGGTGGGTGGATCACAAGGTCAGGAGTTTAAGACCAGCCTGGCCAACATAGTGAAACCCTGTCTCTACTAAAAATACAAAAATTAGCTGTGCATGGTGGTGTGCACCTGTAGTCCCAGCTACTTGGGAGGCTGAGGCAGGAGAATCGCTTGAACTTGGGAGATGGAGGTTGCAGTGAGCCAAGACTGCACCACTACACTCCAGCTTGGGTGACAGAGCGAGATTTTGTCTCAAAAAAAAAAAAAAAAGTGGGCAAAGGTCAACAAACGTATGAAAAAATGTTCAACATCACTCAGGGAAATGCAAATCAAAACCACACCAGCTTACTCCTACAAGAATGGCCATAATAAAAAAAACCCAAAAAACAGTAGATGTTGGCGTGGATGCAGTGATCAGGGACCACTTCTACACTGCTGGTGAGATTGTAAACTAGTACAGCCACTGTGGAAAACAGTGTGGAGGTTCCTTAAAGAATTAAAAGTAGAACTACCATTTGATCCAGCAATCCCACTACTAGGTATCTACCCAAAAGAAAGTAAGTCATTATATGAAAAAGATACTTGCACACACATTTATAGCAGTAGCAGTACAATTTGCAATTGCAAAATTGTGGAGCCAACCGAAATGCCCATCAATCAACTAGTGGAAAAAGAAACTGTCATATATATATATACACACACATACACACACACATACACATACATACAAGATGGAATACTACTCAGCCATAAAAAGGAATGAATTAACGGCATTTTCAGTGACCTGGATGAGATTGGAGACTATTATTCTAAGTGAAGTAACTCAGTGATGGAAAACCAAACATTGTATGTTATCGCTGTTATGCAGGAACTAAGCTATGAGGACACAAAGGCATAAGAACCATACAGTGGACTTTGGGGACTTGGTGGGAAGGGTAGGAGGAGGACGAGGGATAAGAGACTACAAATAGGGTGCAGTGTATACTGCTCGGGTGATGGGTGCACCAAAATCTCACAAATCACCACCAAAGAACTTACTTATGTAACCAAATGCTACCTGTGCCCCAAAAATCTATGGAAACATAAAATAAAAAATAAAAAGTGGGCAAAGGACATGAACAGAACATCTCAAAAAAATACCTGCGGCTAACGCATATATGAAAAAGTGCTCAACATCAGTAATCATTAGAGAAATGCAAATCAAAACCACAATGAGTTACTATTTCGCACCAACCTTTTAAAATAATGGCTACTATTTAAAAACAAAACAAAACAAAAAGTAACAAATGCCGGGGAGGCTGTGGAGAAAAGGGAACACTTATACACTTCTACACTGTTTGTGGTTGTGCAAATTAGTTCAGTCACTGTGAAAGCAAGCTGAATATTTCTCCAAAAAGTTAGAATTACCGTTCAACCCAGCAATCCTATTACTGGGTATAAAATAAATCTTTCTACCCAAAAGACACATGCATTCATATGTTCATCACAGCACTGTTCACAATGGCAAAGACATGGAATCAACCTAGAAGCCCATCAATGGTGGACCAGATAAAGAAAATGTGGTACATATATACTATGGACTACTACGCTGCCATAAAAAAGAATAAAATCATGTCCTTTGCAACAACACAGATGCAGCTGGAGGCCATTATCTTAAGCGAATTAAAACAAGAGCATAAAACCAAATACCACATGTTCTCACTAGAAGTGGAAGCCAGACCTTGGGAATACATAGACAGAAAACTGGGAATAACAGACACTGCAAACTACTGGGGGTGGAGAAGGGAGGGGATGAAGGTTGAAAAACTACCTACTGGGTGCTGTGCTTGCTTGCTTACTCCCTGGGTGATAGGATCACTCATACCCCAAACCTCAGCATCACACAATATACCCATGCAACAAACTTGCACATGCACCCACTGAATCTAAAATACAAGTTGAAAAAAAAAAAGAAAATATTTTGTTTGTTTTTATCACGATGTGGTATAGGTGGTTGTGAAGAATACAATTCTTAAAAGTCAAAGAGGCCGGGCGCAGTGGCTCAAGCTTGTAATCCCAGCACTTTGGGAGGCCGAGACGGGTGGATCACAAGGTCAGGAGATCGAGACCATCCTGGCTAACACGGTGAAACCCCGTCTCTACTAAAAATACAAAAACTAGCCGGGCGAGGTGACGGGCGCCTGTGGTCCCAGCTACTTGGGAGGCTGAGGCAGGAGAATGGCGTAAACCCGGAAGGCGGAGCTTGCAGTGAGCTGAGATCCGGCCACTGCACTCCAGTCCGGGCGACAGAGCGAGACTCCACCTCAAAAAAAAAAAAAAAGTCAAAGAAACTCAAATAGACTAGTAGAATTTCGGCTGCTGGACAGGAATCTTGTTCTCTGCTCTGTCGTCAGTACTTGGCCATGTAGGAGGGAGCTCATTTATAATTTGATAAATGAATGAATGAATGAATGAATGAATGAATGAAAAGGAAGGTGAATCTCCCGGGGTGAAGGCTGATTTCTGGCCTTTTTTCAGAGACTGCTCTAGTCTGAGTAGGTTCTGAGTCATTTTGTAGCAGATCCGGCTTTTCCTTTACAGTTTTCTCCGAACTGCCTCCCCAGGGTCAGGCCACTAAAACCCCTAGGCAGATTCTCCTGGGAGAGATCCTCAGAGATTCCCCTCACTGCTACCTTCCCCTGATCAGTTTCCTTATGATCATTTACGATGCTTCATATTTTTATAAGTATGGTTTTCCAAGAAAAGGGCTTTTCTGATGAATGAGAGAACAAATTGATGGTGAGGCTTCAGGGGTCAAAGCAATAATCAGACAGTCATTTTGCCAGCCTTTGCTTCATGTCAGACACTCCATCCCAAGTGCTTAACTTGCATTATCTCATTTAATATTCTTGACAACCCTCTGAGTTTGGTACTATTATTATTTCCATTTTTGCAGGTTTAGTGGAGCCTTGGGTCATGCAGTTGGCAATTCAAGACTTAAACCTGGCTTGCTGCCAGCCAAGGTACATTGCTCTTAACATATGGTCAGAATAGCCTTGATCAAACCAAATATAGGACTCTCAGACTGAGGCTTATTCATTGTTGGGGGTGGGGTGGGGTGTCACGTGCTCCCCAGGTCAGGCCTGAACAATAGGACCTCCTGGGGGAAAAATCAGCTGTGGAAAGTTAGAGACACTCTCCATTCTCCTTCGACCTGAAAGGAAGAGAAAAGAGAGGGTGGGTGTGCTGGTACTGAAGAGGTGGAGCTTTGACTAATATGCTCATCAGGACTTTGCCTGCAGCAAAAAGATATCTTTGGAAGCTGTGCCTGTGGAAAGGTCAGTATTAGCTCAGTCAAATTTGGCTTATGGAGAAACTTCAGGATTACTTAGTTGCAGTGGAAATGTCTCTTTGTCTCTCCAGTTTTGGTTGGAAAGAAAGCAATGTGTCCCTGGGACTGTCAAAACCCTTTTTAACCAGTAAGAGGAAAACTATGTATGTGCTGGTAAATTTGCATTGAATATGGAAACTTGGCACATAGAGTGTCAAGCAGATGGAGTTTCAGACTGGGAAAAGAATGCCTTTCAGATTCCATTCAGCTCTGAGCTATCCTCTCTCTCCTGGGGGAATTACTCAGGATGATCTAGAAGAGAAAGGAACTGATAGTTGGCCCCGGGAGGGCCCCTGGGAGCACGAATCAGGAGGAATTGGGAGTAGAGAAGGCGAGTGACTGAAGATGAGAGCTGAAGCATTGCCCCTTTCCAGATATACAGTGGTGGCACGTACCAGGTGCTAGGCACAGGTGCAAGGGCTGGCTTTTCATAGAAACAAAGACTGGTCTAGACACAAGCCTACAGGTATTTCCAGATGATGGCATCCAGTGATGTGAGAACATATAATCAAAGAAGGCCTGCTAAGAGTATTTTTGCCTTGAAATTCAAAGGAGCAGAGGACCTTATCTACTTGGGAAAGTGAATGAGAATGTGTTTTGGTGGCAGAGAGTGGATAAGGGAACTTGTGAAGATGTCTTCGGTCAGCTCAGATAAGAAAAGTGAGGGTGGGAATCACAGCAAATTTTCCTGCCCCAGCCTTTGGTGTAGTCTCAGTTTCATTCATTTCTCTTTATCCTCTCTCCCTACCCAAAACCCACACTCATATTTGCCATGTCCTTCTTCCAATGGAAAGGGACAGCTCAGACATCATCTCTTCCAGGAAGATTCCTATGGCCCAGTGCCTCATGCTGGGCCAGATGCCCTAGCTTTGTATCACAAACATTCACTAAGCCCAAGGGTATGTGATCCTTTAGTGTGTTGTCCATTGGCTCTCTTTCGACTGGGACCTCCTTGAGAGAAGAGAAGGTCCTATCCCTCTGTGTGTGCCCAGCACTTATCCCAATGCCTGGTACATAGTGGAAACTAATAAATAGAAGCTAGTGTTTACTGTAGTATTTTAGCTTAAACCATTGTCACCAGTAGGGGCTGGGGAGCTGTGGAGAGTCTGAAGTTAGAGTAACCAGGCTTCACCCCAGGCTGGCCCTAGTGAAAGTCCCCTAATGCCTTCTCTTGCTGAATTTCATCATTCAAGCAACAAATATTTATTGAGCACCTATTATGTATCAGCACTTTTTTAGATATTTGGACACATCAGGGATCAGAATCAACAAAAATTATGAAGTTCATATTCTAGTGGGAAAAGGGAGCAGAATGCAAACAATAAATCATATATCATGAGAAGTGAGTTAAACAGTATGTCAGAATAATATGTATCTATTAAGGTATTATGTTGGAGAAAGAAAGGAGATGGGGAAAATAGGGCAGGAGCACTTAACATTTTAACTGATACCTTAAGGTGTCAGCCTAAAAAAAAAAAGACATCAGAGAAATATATCTCCTAATTTAATGAGTTTATTTGGGAGTAAGCAAAAGGATTATAATCCAGGATGCACAGCTATAGCAAGCAACAGATGCACCCGAAGAGGGGAGGGTGAGGGGAAGATTTTATTGGCAAAAGGATAAGTTCACATAAGCTGCTTGGAAACAGAGTTCATTGGCTCTGGAGGCTCAAAGCCAGAGTTGGCGTCAGTTCATTGGTGGAGATGCTGTTACTAGGCAAGTGCTCTTTTGAGAGTATCTTTTCTGAATTGCTGTAGTCCTAAAGAACGTCTAGTGACAAACCTCGTCCTAGAAATATGTGCTTATGTATAAAACATAGATCGTGAAAAGCATGAGATGTGTGAAGGACGTGAAGGAATTTCTTAGGGGCTTATTTTAGAAAGTCCTTGAAACAGTCTTATCTCAAGCAAGCGTGGGTCCTTCTCCTTCCTGCTTTCCCACCTCCAATTTGGGTCTGACAAAAGTGATTTTGTCCTGGTATCTGCAGTTTTCACAAAGGGTAAATAGAACTTAGGCAAGATAAAAGGGACAAGGGGAATCATGCAGAGGGGGTATTGCTAAGGGATCCTTTGGTAATGGTGACAACTCAAAGTAGCTTAAGCAAGAAGGGAATTTACTATCTCACGTAACTAAAAAGCCCAGTGACAGCCCAGGCATAGTGGGATCTGAGGGCCCCAGCAGTGATGTCAGGGCTCTCCTCAACTTCATCTCTTGGTCCTGCCTTCCTCTTGTGTGTACTCCATTCTCAGTGAAGAGCCTCTTGAGGATGGTAAATCATCACTGCAGCTCCAAATGCCCATCCTATCTTCTGAGTAGACTCAGTGAGAAAGTTCCTTTCTCCTTTACTCCAGCAAAACTCTGAGCTGACTTTTGATTGGCACTCTTCTGGTCACATGACCATCTCTGACCCAATCAGTGTAATGAGAGGGATGTGCAATGGTGTGATTGGCTGAGCCCGAATCCATGTGCACCCCTGGAAGCAGGGCTAGCTAGCATCCGGTCCACCTAAATCATGTGGTCTAAGCCTGGGGTGGGGTGGTTCCTCAAGAAAAATCGGGAGAGTGGGCAATGGGCAAGCAAAATACCCATTGTCTTATCTACAAGGAGAGAACAAGTCAAAGGCCCAGACCCAAAGCAGTGAGCTGATTGTCTGAGGTCACAGCCCTGGCAAGGCCAAAGCTGGCAGCCCCACTGCTAGTTCACACTGCTTCCGAGTGCCCTCAGAAAAAACCTGCTGGGGGCCATCTTTTCTAGCCCTCCACTTGTGATTTCCTCTTTTCAATGACTTTGGTTACAGCAGCAAACAGCTCCACTATGTGGAATGTCCTCATTTCAAAAACAACACTCCTACTTTAATTCCTGACCTGAATTTTGTATGATTCCACTAGTTCTAATGAATAAACAAACAAAAAGCACGTATTTCTTTGTTGCTCTTTTAGTGATCCAGAGCCTCAGAGGTGTGGTTCAGCCAGAACTAGGGATCCCAAATGGATTGCGGTTTCGTGGAGAAGGGTGGCCACAGAGAACATCTAAGGGAAAGATGAGGCCGGGTCCATCTATCCCTAGTTGTCAGAGGTTGTTCGCTGGTGCTCAGAGGGTTCACTCTGCCTCCTGATGGGGTAAATAGGGCAGACCGAATTTCTCCTGATGTACTTCCAACCTGCCCCTGGAGAGCAAGTGGCAGCTGGGTCTAGTGGAAAGAAAGACCACATAGGAGTGAATTTGCTTTCATCAGCCCAGATCCCTTCATTTGTAAATGACTGAAAGCAGATGGACAGAAGTCTGAACTTTGAACCTCTGACTTTGGAGTGATAACTCCTGTAATCCAAGGGTTAGGACTTGGAGATTCTTCCAGGCCAGCCAGGCCCTTCCCTCAATTCTCAATGGCTATTTCTGTGACACCTGCCATGGGGTGCATAGTTCAGGTTCCAAGGCCCCGACAGCACCAAGGGCAGTTTTTGTATGTGTCTGAGTTATTTTCACTTTGATAATGCCCTGCTAGAATATAATAGATGTGGATGAGAAAATAGGACTCATTTTTCCCAATGTCATTTTGTACTATCTAGCACAATACTTGGCACATAGTAGGTACCTGACAAATATATATTGAATGAATGAACGAGTGAGGAGCTTTTCAGGAACAGGCTGTCATTCAAGTAACCTCACGGAGGAGCTGCTTGATGTACAGGCAGATGCTGGGCTCCTAGCCCATCTGGGGGAGGACAGCAGATTTGGAAATTTGAGTATCTCCAGTTTTGTAGAGAAAGCGTCGTGGCCTCCACATGCTCATGCCCACCCCACGCCTCCTCTAATGTGTTGTGCCTGATCAGATGGGAAGGTAATCCTTTGCAGTGGAGAGATTTAAGCTGTTATCTAACAGACTGCGGGTGGATTAATGAGGCTTTCTGATAAAACCTTAAAGGGGTTAGAGTTTCATTTTCCCCTTCGTGCTCAGGGTGCAGGTGAAAAGAACCAGCTGGTTGACTGTGTTGCAGTTTGGACCAGAAAATTAGTGAAAGGAGAGACAGGGCCAGGTAGCGGGCAGTGAGGTTCAAGGTAAAGGCTGGATTTTGGTGCTGGCTCAGCCTTAGGAAATTCTGGACAAGATATTGGATCTCCGGGCCTGTCTTCCCTTAGCTTCAAATGGGAAATAATAATACCTGCCTCACAGGGATGTTGTGCAGATGAAATGAAATCTGACATGAAAGGCCTTTTTAGAAGATAAAAGCACTTCCCCGTGTGAGGCTATTATTATCATGGACAAGAGACACATTGCAGGGCTGGGGCTTGGCCTAAAACACCAGGATTCTCTGAGACCTTTGAAGGATGGTCTTTTGGCCTACATTTGCCCACGTGGAGAGGAAGAATTGTGCTGGCACCCACAGACTTCCCTGAGGAATGGGAGAGCCAGTGGTGTCTGGCCATGAGTTTGGAGATAATGCCATGACAGAACAGGAAGCCACATTCACTACTGGTGACTCACCCACATACTCTTGAAGACAGAGCCAAGCCCAAATTCAAGGTCCTGTCCTCCAGAATGACACATGCTCAGAGTAGGGTGATCACACCCCTTCTGTCTATGCCTAATTCTCTTTTTCTTGTCCATAAGACTTCTCACAGGAGAAGAAATCTTCCAAATCCTTAATGAGTTTAAATTCTAGTGGGAGAGAAAAAATAAAGACACAGAAAAGAATTTCATAACAATGAAGTCATTATGTTATGAATTTAAAAGGCAGCACAACACAAGCATTCAGGGAAAGGATGAATCGCATGGGTTGGGTACAATTGCATGTGGAGTGGAGTGATTGAGTACCTGGTCTAGATCTTGGACCAGTTGCTTAACTGCTTTGCACCTCAGTTTCCTCACCTGTAAAGGGAGAATAATGATAGTGCCCATTTCATTAGACAGATCTGGAACCAGTCAAGTATTTAACAGGTGACACCTATCATTTTCATTATGTTGGGGCTTTGTGGATGTGTAAGATTTAAAGAGAGGAAAGGAGAAGGTCTTTGAAACAGAGGAGAGAGGAGTGAGTGGAATGCCTGCAGACACCCATTGGGAAGCTGGCCTAAGAGGAGAGATGGTATGGTGGGAAGCTGCCCTTCAACAAACACTGCTCAGGCTTCCCTGAGATGCTGGACCTGGACCACAGTGAGCAATGACACCCAGGGTAGATGCCCAACATTGGCTGGCCTAACTGGGAACAAGAACGTGACCCTAAAACCAAGCCTACTTTAAGGCTTGTTGAGATTATGTTGGATGGTTTATGTGCAAAGGCCGTGTAGAATTTTGTCACTATTATTTGTAAAGCAAAATAATTTGAGGGATAATAATAGATATGCTTATTTTAAATTATACCTACAACTTACGAATCATAGCTCTTACTCATATGCAGTGTACGGAATGCATCTATAGCCTACAAGAGTTAAAGTACAATAATGGGAGCGCTTTATCAGGAAAACTTCAGAGAATTTAAAAAGCTCTGTGGTCTTACTCCCCCTGCAGACACGCACGCACGTGTGCAGATGCACCAAGTAAATGAGTTTGCCCTTTATCTTGTAGACAGTTGTGAGAAGGTGCCTGGGAAGGGGTACAGCATAATGAAAGTGATGTTTCAGAGGATTCTCCTGGCTGCAGTGTGCACGATGGCTTAGAAGGTGGAGTGAGATGGGGAGATCAGCAAGGAGGCTATGGCAATAAGTCAAGTTAACCAAATCCAGCGCCCATCTTTTTCTTATTTTCCCTTGATGTTTATGCAGCGCAGAATTCAGCAACGCCGAATACTACTGAATGTACATTTCAATCCTTCATGCTCTACCTGTGCCTGCTGTGTGTGCCACCTAGATTCTCTTGGCCCTCCTTGCCAGCCCAGCCTGCCATTTGGAGGCCTACTTCTCTATCACCCACCTTTAGGGTAGAGTCACATAGAAACCCTTCCGACCGTGATAAAAATCCTCACGTTTAAGAACTCCAGAAAAGAGCATATAGGGATGGCCGGGCGGGGGCATCTACAGAGGTATGCTCAACTAACACGACCACAACAGGAGTGCCCATCTCCTCAGGGCTTCCATGTGCCAAGCATGGTGATGAGAGCTTTATAGAAATCATCTCATTTAATCTCCACAACAAACCCAAGAAGTGGGTATCATATCTCCCCTATTGCCTTTTACGGACAAGGCAATCTTAGTGAGGGGCTAAGCCACTCACTAAGGTCATGAAACTTAAAACTTAAAGCGAGGTTATGAAATTTCAAGTGAGCTGGAGGAGGGCTTTGAGCCTGCACTCCCACCACTGAGCTTCCTGCCTCCCTGGGTCTCATTGGAGTCCCTGCCTCACTCTGGACCGTTAGTTCAGAGGATTCTTGAACAAAGGTAAGGACACTGAAGATACCTCACCTGGCCTTTCTGAGTCTGAGATACCTTATTTATGAAATAAGGGGACATGGACTAGCTATTTTGGAGCAATTAATTGTATTTAGACAATGAATCAGATGAACTCTAACAAAGCAGATACAGTCGGCCTTCTTTACCCTCAGGTTCCAAATTTGCAGATTCAACCAACTGCAGGGTGAAAATATTTGGGGAACAAAACTAAAAATAACACTCCAACAATAAAAAACAATACAAATTTTAAGAAATACAGTATATCCACTATTTACATAGCATTTACATTGTATTAGGTATTATAAGCAATCTAGAGATGATTTAAAGTGTATGAGAGGATGTATGTAGGTTATATGCAAATACGATGCATTTCATATAAGGGACCTGATCATCCCCGGGTTTTGGTATCTGTGGTATCAATCCCTGGTGGATACAAAGGGATGACTGTAGAGGATTAGATGATCCCTGAATAATTTTCAGCTTGGACATTCTAGGAGCCTTTTCTTCAGCATCTTGTTTCAATAATTCTTACTATCTTGCTGTGCCTTTGATCTAGTCTAAATCACCTTGCACACTAACTCACCTATTTTAATGTGCAAATTCATCTCTCAGCAGCAGCAAGATGAACTCCTTGTGTGTGTGGGGATGTGTATGTGTGTGCTTGTTGCCTGAGGGGAGTTGAGGGATCTAAATAAGCATCCAGAGCTACCGAAGATAAGAAGCCCAAATATAAAGTTGGGGACAGCTGTGATAATGGAGTGATGCTCCGGCTGAGCTGAATTGGTACATCTGGCAGGCAGCCTCCCTCATTTAAAGCAGCTCCTTCCAACCCCCTGGTGACAGGAGCCCTGCTCCAGAACTGGGGAGATCTGAGGCTGGGGTGGCTGGCAGAGGTGATTGGCAGCCCATTGTTCCCTGCTTTGCCAGCACCCTAAGGCTGCCACCCACCTAAGCCAGGGCTGAGCCTCACAGCAGCCAGGAAAGCCTGATCCAGCCCCTGGGCAAAATCAGACCACAGGGCAGAATATCTCCAGGGAGAACTCATTCATCATTTTGCCTTTTTGAAATTGAGATCAAATTAGAAGTCTTGTTAAAAGGAAAGAAGTCATCCAGCAGCTTCAGGTCACAGAAGCCCAGTGCTTGGCTGGCATGCAGCCACCCACAGGGCCGGGAGCTGCTGGAGGAGGTGCCGGGCAACTGGATGTCCCGCTGGGCTAGCACTCCTCTTTCTAGGGCATCAGGGAGGGTAGGGGCATGCAGCTCTGGGGCTTTAGGAGAAAAGGGCTAATGACGTCCTGATGAATATATGATTGGAGCTACAGTCGTTGCAATCAACAGGTTTTCCTGATTATAAACTGAGGACGAACTGCAAGTAACAGAGTAGTATCTGTTTGCGAAGAGGACTTCAGAGCATTGATCCTAGCACCTTCCACTTCACACTGGGTCCTGTTGATGCCCATGCACCCCCGGCCCCAGGCCCTGACAAGGAGCACTGCTACCCTATCTCTGAGCCCTGAGTGGGCTCTGGTCTTGGGTGGGATAACCCCATCCCACCCAAGACCAGTGCTTTCAGCCCCTGCTGCCATGGGGTCATGTAAGAAGGCAGGCTGCTGGCTGGCAGCTGGCTCTTGGGGTAAACAGAGCCAGATACATGCTTGCCTTCAGTGAGACGGCGGACCAAGGAAGATGAGCAGATCCATGAGGGTGGCAGGGGGCAGATAATGGGTTCATGGTCATTTCCAGTCTCAAAAAGAGTCGCCATTAAGTAAACACTTTCTATCTGTCAGTCACCTATGCTAGGTACTTCATGTATATTATATCCAAACCACAGAAGAGGTAGGTGTTGATGTTCCATTTTATAGAGAGGAAACTGAGGCTCAGAGAAATGTGGTGACTTTTCTGCAGGTCACAGTACGGAGAGGAATGTTTTACATGCAGGAAGAGTTAAGAACACAGCTTGGGGTCAAATTCTGACTGCCCTGCTTACTGGCTATGTGATCCTGGGTGGGAAAGTAGTATTCTCTTTATATCTTAGTTTATTTACCTGTAGAGTGGAGATAACACCTGCCTCACAGTCGTTATGAGGCTTATGTTGGGGCAAGATCTTCAAGTTTTGATAGGGTGCCTAGTGCATAGCAAAGGCAAAATGCACGGGGGGCTGGGCATGGTGGCACACTCCTGTAAACCCAGCACTTTGGGAGGCTGAGGCAGGTGGATCGCTTGAGGTCAGGAGTTCGAGACCAGCCTGGCCAACATGGTGAAACCCCGTATCTACTAAAAATATGAAAATTTGGGATACAGGCACATGCCTGTAATCCCAGTTACAGGAAGCTGAGACACAAGAATCGCTTGAACCTGGGAGGCAGAGGTTGCAGTCAGCCGAGATCGCACCACTGCACTCCAGCCTGGCCCACGGAGTGAGACTGTTTCAAAACAAACAAACAAACAATGCACAGGCAGGATTTATTCTCTCTGCGTGTCTGCAGGATGCCAGTCTGTGAGGACCAAAAGCTCATTCCATGGGAAAGGGAGTCAGTTCTAAATGGGTTTTCTTCACCTCTGATTATTCTCTCCTTTAATGGAACCCTTGGAGAGCCTCTATTTTCAAGTTATTTAGAAAATGAGACCTCTTACTTAAAAAAAAAAAAGTCATGTGGGATTAAATGTCTTCTGTCCTCAGAATATTAGGTTAGCACAAAAGAAATTGCAGTTTTTGTCATTGCTTTTAATGGCAAAAACTACAATTAGTTTTGCACCAACCTGATACTTCTTAGTTGTACTCTTTCCCTCAGTTCTCCAAGAAACTCTTATTTGAACCAATCCTCAAGAACGTGCTTACAATAACAGCCCCGTCCTATTGTTTCCCCTCAACTCTGAACCTCAGTCCCACTTTGCGGTGCACTGGAACCGCCATCCTCACGTCATCTATGAAGACAGTGAGCAGCTCTGGACTGTCTGTTACTTGCCACCTCTGCTGTGGCTTCAGGATGGTGATGGAGTTCCATCCCAGCCACATCCTCTTTAGGATGGAAAATCCCAGCTCCTCTGCTTGTTGAACCAGAAGACTCTGATTATCCGGAACAAGCTGTGTCTCCAAGGGTGGTATCGGGGCTCCTGGCAAGTGGAGATGAGGCCTTCTTGAAGATGGCGTTGGTATTTTCCATGCTGCCTGGAAGGTTTGCAACAGTAGCATGTGTTGGGGTAACAAGGTTGGGGCAGTGGCGGGGGTGGATCCACACTGGAGAGGGAGAACACTAGCATGTGAAACGTCTCTTCCCACCTGTGAGGAGACAGCTTCAGGTGCAGCAGACTCCTCCAAATTGGAGATGACTGCTCTTGGCAGGCACTCTGGAGCAATAATCATAACATAATTTGACATTCCCCACTCTTTGGGGAAGAGAATACACCTATAATAGCCATTTTCAAGAGCCAAGGAGTGCAGCCAGGGCAGGGGAAGGAGGGGCCTGAACTTCAAAGGAGACAGGCCTGGTGGTTATGAACACAAACTGCCTTTCTGTTTTCAAAGCTCCACGGAATTCTCTGTGAAAACAGCAACTTCTGCACCCTCTAATTTTCTTCTTTGTGCTCTGATTAGCATCAAGCTGTTCTCCCCTTGCAATTCAGTAGTCTCTTGAAGGGTGTTTGTTTGCATGATAGGACTGATGGGCAGGTCCTGGCTTCTCTACAGTGGCCTGTCACTTGCTTGCCACCCAGGGTGCCACCACAGAGTGCCCCAGTGAGCTCCCTCCAGCCATGTGCAGTACAAATCAATCTGAGTGAGGGGCTCAGGCCATTGATTTTCTTCCACTGCCCGCCCCCGTGCCACCAAATGCCAATTATTTATATTGGTTTCAGAAACAGAGTTCTTAATTTAAGCCAACAGCTGCCTTACCTGTGAAGAACACTTTCTTTGGATGTGTTGAATAAATCTCCCTGGAGGAGGATTTCCTTTCCTACATGCTTCAGAGAATGGCCAACTTTGATTGCTTAAAGGACACGAGCTTCTCCCTTTCCCAGACCCTTCAAACTTAACCCAACTGACGTCACAGTCGATACCCTCAATCTCAAGATAGAGTCTGGTAATCTCTTATATTTGGGTAGCACTTTATAATTCCCGAAGTGCCTTCACCTCCAAAACTTCATTTAACCTTTACAACAACGGAGGAGGTAGATTGGGCAGGTATTAAGTGTTTCCAGAAGCAGTAGCCACAGCTCAGAGAGGTTAAGCAACTTGCCCAAAGTCACATGGCTGGCAGGTAGCAGGGTAGGACCAAAAGTCTTCGGAACTTTGGTCTGGGACTCCTGACATTCACTGTACTATGACATTCACTGTACCTGCCTCCTATTCTAAAATGATTATGTGATTGTAAGCAGGAGCCAGAGAGTAGTGCCACTTATTGGACTTCTCACTTAGGGACTTGTAGTCCACAGGTGACCCTGGTTTAGAGCGACCCTGGGGCAACTGGAAGGGAGCACTGCCTCTGGGGATGGGGTGAGAGTACAAGGTGGGGTAGGGAAATGAACACATTCGCATCAGTCAGGGTTCACTGCAGAAAGAGAAGCCTGTGCTTTGGCACCTTAAGCAGAGAACAATCTAACCCATGGAACAGGGTGCCTATAGCACCACCAGATGGGCTGGAGGAGGGTGCCAGGAGGGACCCCCAGGAATGATTCCCAGAAGGATTCACGCAGAGCTTTCCTAACAGGGGAGACACCACCTACCACTCACCCCACTGAATTTAAGAGCACACGCAGTGGCTGCAGGCCAGGAGTCTGCTGCAGGCCACTAATGACGCCAACGCAACTCTCTCAGCACTCCACAGCTGGAAGATGGATGCTGAAATCCTGCTACCAACAAATCTGATGTTCCCAGCATACTGCCAGCAGAAAATAGCAAAAAGGGTAGGAAGCGGCATTAGATTGGCCACAAGTTCCCATCTACAATTGTTGCTACACGGGAGTCTGGGCAATGTGGCATTTTGTGAGGTGGTTTCTCTCTTCTACAGAACAGGAAGGAACATTCAAAGGAGGGTACAATGGAAGTTGAGTAAGCCAGTACACAGAGTCCACCACAGCAGCCAGCCTAATGCCCACTCTCTTGTTACCCATGAAAACCCGACATGCAAACACTCTGACAATGAATATTTGATTCTGAAGTGGATATATCAAAGGTCTTTATTAGCATAGGAACCACCCACAGAGTGCATTTGTGTGTTCCCCAAATGCACACAGACACCGTATCTCTCAAGAGTCACTGATGTATTTCATTGTAGAGTTGAGAATTTCTAGGCCATGAAGCTTTCTCAGTTGAGCAGCAAACCTGTCACAATCAAAACAAACAACCCAGGACATAAGTGCCACGGTTCAGGCTTCTGGAACCCAGAGCCAACACCCTCTCAGATGGAAGCTGGCTGAGAACGTCAGTCCTATCACTGGGTGGAACAGGAAGTGGCTGTGCCATTGGGGTACCCTAAAGATCACAGAGGTAAGTAAGACCCTCAGGGAGGCCCACAAAGCACTGAAAACACTTGCCGCAGGTGGCAGGTGTGTCAGGCTGATCAGACAGGACCTTGCTCTTGAGAACTCCCCCATAGGTTGCCACTTTGAAGTCATCCTAGCTAATGCGCTTGCTTTCTATAGAAGAAAGATTTTAACTATTCCTTCCATTTGAACAACCAGACGGAACTTGAAAGGACCTTAGATATTATCGAGGCCAACCCCCTCAATCTACAGAGGAGGAATTAAAGGCATGTGGATGTAAGGGAAGGAGCCTCTCTCACTCAGTTCCTGGGGTTACCCCTGCTCTATGCCAGGGCTCCTTCGCTCAGCCACAGGTGGACACCCCCCAGAAGCACGTGCAATGAGGTGCACCTGCACATCAGAACAGGAGCAGAGCAGAGTGGAGGTCTGAGCTTAACAGAGAAGCCATGGGCACAGTTACAGCCCACATCTCTTGCCCTCGCTCACTGGGGGCCTCGACGTGCTGTTCTGTGTCTCTGCTTCTCCACTGTTTCCTTCTGCATGAACATGACCCTCGCTGGCCATTCCTCCATTTGTTTAGGCTGAGGCAAAGAACATGAAGTGGGGGTCTGTTTCTGGAAGAGTGGAGAAGAGAGAAAAGAGGGAAGAGAAGGGGAGGTGGAGTGGGGTGGGGGAGAAGGAGGATAAAGAGACAGGGAGAGGGATGCAGAACAGCGGAAAATGGAATGGAGAGAAGGCAACGGCAGCAAGTGTGAGCGGCAAGTCCCCATCAGACAAGCTGATTCCCTCTCTGGTTGGAGCCCAAAAGCTCCCGTTTCTGCTAGAAAGGCTTTCTTCAGAGAAGCAGCTATTGGGCTTAACCTAGGTCTGCACAGAAAGCATGAGGGCTTCCCACAGCATCCTGTGTGGCACGCAGTCCCAGCCAAAAGTCAGCGCCTCAGCTCAGCTGCTTTCCGCAATGGGACCGACACTGGGTCAGCCTGGCTCCGTGTCCACAGCATACCTGGGCTCAGCTGTGCACAGCTTCCCTAGAGCAATGCCTGCGTTCACCTGCACGGCCGTCTTCTGTGTGTCACTGCCTGCGAGCCTTAACAAGACCTGCAAGAGGTCTGTCTTTAGCAGGGAAGACGCAAGGTTGGGCACCTCCATGCAGTTACCAAGGCAGAGGGCAGCGTTGCCCACCAGAACCTCATCCTCCGAGCTGAGCAGCTTCATCATAATGCTCAACTCTGCAGGGAAGGAAGAGAACAAGCAACAGCTCCTTTTAATCCCCAAATAGGAGGCTGGCAACAGGACCTGAGGGGCGCAGGGAGGTGTCAGTGGACACTGAGCTTCCCCAATAACTCTGCAGCAGAACTTATTCACTGACTCAACGGCAAACATTAACTGAATGCATATGAACCTCCTCAACTCCTTGCTGAATCTCTGAAGTATCTCAGCTTCAGAACAGTCTCCAGCACAACACAGCTGTTAGATGAATGAATGCCATGTGTCAAACAGGCCTGTCTTCTTGAAAGCCCCTGTTCTTAACCTCTCACTGCACCAGGGTGAGAGGTCCCATCCGACAGCCCCCAGGTGGGAGGCAATGTGCTGGCAACCTATACCTGCAGGGTATGAAACAGGATCCAGGAGAAAGGCTCCAGCTTCCATGGTGGAGCCTCCTTTAGTTCACCTTCTGCGCATTCCAGGGAGCTGGTAAGAAGAACATTAGCAGGCTGCCTCTCCTGGGAAGCCTGCTGTGAATAACTACAGCTGGTTTAAGTTACTGGACTAAAGCTAGGCTCCGACTCTGGTATTTCCCTTGTTCACTAAATGTTGCAGGTGTTTTCCCCCCTCCTTCTGTGAAGGCAGAGAACTGAACTTGGTCAGAGGAGGGAGTTTCCTAGCTTTGACCCTGTTATCTTTGAGCTGTCTGTCAGCTGGGTCTCCGGTCTGGGCATCCTACCTGTGTGCAACCAAAAGGCTAATTAAATGCTTTCAGATCTGACGTGAAAATCTTCCGTAAACATTGCTGAAGTCTGGGAGAGGTTAACAGCATTGCTGCTAAGTTCCTCCTCGACCACAGTTCCCTTTGCAGCTTCAAGGGTGGATGAACCTCTGGGATGAGGGCTCCTTAAGGAAATCATCACTTACTTTTATCCAGTCTTATTACTTCTTCCCGAGCTTCGTGATAACTATTCGTGCAGATAGCTAGTATCTTTATAGCATAACGTGATGCAGTCTCGCCTCCTGTCTAGATTTCAGAATGAAATCAGAAAAATAAAATCAGTGCTATGATTGCTCTTGACCACAAACCACAGCGAGCAGTTATTATAGTGCTAGTGGCTTCCTAAACTCTGAAAAGAGAATTCTATGGAGAACGGCATATGCTTCCTGGTGAGCAGGCATGGTCCCTGCTGGAACAGTGTCACCCGCATCCTCTCTAACCCAGCCCACACCCCTGACAGGAACGTAGACCCGTCATGTACACCTGAGTAATTGCCTCCAGAAGGCTTTATGAGCCAGTGGCTGAGAAGAGAATGATGCTGATGAATGGCAGACCTACCAAAAAGGGAGGAAAAGTCCCTCCCATGTCATTTTCCCATTTGAGAATGAGGACTGACTTGCCAAGGCTGTTAGGCTGACAGTCCTGCATGAGGAACCTCAGGAACCTAGATCATTTTAAGAGGCGACAACTGTCGAACACCGCCCTTGCAATCTCCCATGTGGGGTCTTTAAAAGGCATGTGTGCATGTATGCATGCATGATGCACAGGTATGCATGCCATCAGGAGCTTTTGGTGGGTTTGCAAAAGTCATAATGAATGACAGTCATTGTTCAAGTGGCAGCCTAAACTTCAGACCCCCTGTGCTGCCCCCTCGGTGTCACCTCTGCCCCAGCAGTAGCCCACAGAGCATGCTTCCCTGGCCCACTCAGCCTGAGGCTTTATGAATAAAAGCCATGTGTCACCACACTAACATGGGTGTGTGGACCTCATGGGCACACAAATCATAGGTGGGACTCTGAGACGGACTCTAATATAATAATCTCCTTCACCCTTGCAGGTGAATCCAGATAGCTGCTCTACCGGCTTGCTTAGATTCACCGCACTCACTTCACAGGGAAATCCCAATATCCTTTGGCCACATGGTAATTCTGCAGGCTACATGTCTCATAGATGAGTAGCAAAACCTGAGCAAAACAATGTGCCTGAAAGCCACTCAGATCATTTTTATCAAGAACAGAGGCCATATATTTTAAAGTCAGGCTTGAGGGGTAAGCAGTCCTTTTTTTTTTTTTTTTTTTTTTTTTTTTTTTTGAGATGGAGTCTTGCTCTGTCGCCCAGGCTCGAGTGCAGTGGCACGATCTCGGCTCACTGCAAGCTCTGCCTCCCGGGTTCATGCCATTCTCCTGCCTCAGCCTCCCAAGTAGTTGGGACCACAGGTGCCTGTCACCACGCCTGGCTAATTTTTTTGTATTTTTAGTAGAGACGGGGTTTCACCATGTTAGCCAGGATGGTCTCGATCTCCTGACCTCGTGATCCACCCGCCTCGGCCTCCCAAAGTGTTATAGATGTATCTAATGAACAATTTTCTTATTTATTGAACAATCTGTTATTGATGTTCAGAGTATGGTCTGGGTAGACAGGCAGAAGCAAATCCCTATCCAAGAAGTTTAAAATCTAGCAAGGAAGAAATGGCAGCACATTAACCAAACAAAACCCACCTTAATTCTGTTCCTTGAATAAAATAGGAGACTTCTGTACATTTCAGGGTTGTAACCAATAAAGTGATCTTACCTTCAGGAATTTCATCATTTTCTTTACCACTCCTGCTTGCAAGGCCTCCTCAACAATTTTCAGAGAGGAAGAAAGGGTCCGGCTCAGAACACCAGCAGCTCTCTGAATACAGCAGAAAGAGGATAATTAAATGTCCTTTTCAGAAATGCTGACAACCTTTAAAAGTTAACAGGAAGTTTGGTGAGGCAAAAGCAATCATTAACATTGGAAGCAAAATATAAAAAATAGGATGGCCAAATAATAGCAAGCACTATTCTTTTTAATAAAACTGTCACAGAGCTGCAGTCATAGCCCCTTGCCACGCAGAGGCCCATATTATTTCAGCTTCGCACAGGATCAACCAGTTCAACTCTGAGAAAGGAAGTTCTCCCTTGTGACTCCTCCCAGAGCTCTGATATCAGCAGGCCCTTTATTAGGGGGTGTTTGATTTTCTGGATTGGTCTTCTGTGTCATTTATCTTTATCTTTTCCTCTGTCTTTTGTTCTAGTTTCTGGGATAGTTCATTTACTTTATTTCCCAGCTCTTCTCTCTCTCTCTCTCTCTCTCTCTCTCTTGAAAATAAATGGCAAGCTGTTAGTCTTTTACGGATATAACTATCTTTAATCTTTCTCAGGATACAAATCATAGTTACTATTTTTTCTTCTGTTTCCTGTATCATCTCTATTTCTTTTGGATCAATTTTTATGTTTATCTTGGTTTTCCTATTTATGTGTGTGGCTTTCCTGCAATGTCTGGTTGACCCTTACCTGCCCACTCACATGTACGAAAAAAGCAATAAAATATGTTTGGGTATACTATGTTTATGGGAAGTATGGAAAGGTAGAGAGGTGGCACTCCCATATACCAGAAAGAAAAATGTTTTCTCCAGTTTCAGTTCTTTAAGGATGAAAGTGTTCTGACTTTATGCCTGGAGGATAGATGCCTGCCAGCAAACGCAGCTCCACTGCCTTGTACCTCTGCTCTCTGTTGTATCAGGAGTTCTGAAATCTTGATCTTTTCATTATAAGGCAAATCTGCTACTGACCAGCTATGTGTTCCTCCGTCTGTACTCTATACGAAGGTTTCCTCAGCCCTGCCTCATTAATTACCACCCTAGCAGCTGCTCTCCATCTTCAGGAAACTTGTTAAAATTACTTACCTATTGGTAACCATTGCCTGTTCACCGTCAATGTAGGTCTTTATTTATTTTGTTCCCCCCAATGGCTTTCATCTCATTTTAATGAGGACTCCAGAGGGAGAAAAGATAAACTTGTGTATTATCAATCTTGCTTCCCTAATCTGCTTCCTAAAGATCCTAGAATTTTGCTACAGTTGGCACCACAGATCCCCTTTCAGGCCCAGGACTGTGGAGACTGTGCTAGTCTGGGACCAGATGGCCATGGTGAAGCTGCTGCCCAGCAAGCTGGGAAGCACCCAATGTGGCACACAGGGAATGCTGGGGAAATCTGGCCCAAGAGCTCTCCTAAAGATTTACTCAGGGACTAGTGTAGGAAAGGTCTGGACCATCTGAGAACGGTGGTGCTTACCACTTTGGGGGTCATGGACCTCTTTGGAGGATCTGATGAAAGCTATGATGCCCCATCCGTGAAAATGCACACGCACAAAACCTTCACCCTATCCTGTCTGAATTGACTTTGGGGACGTTTAGAGAGTGCTACCCCCAAACAGGGTATGTTGGATCTACTCAGAACCTTTTTTAAACTGTGGAGCCAGTCCTCAGTCTGCAACCCTTGAAACACTGGTTTCCCAGATCCACCCTAGATATAGCCCTAATTGCTTCTCTAGGCATTAGGGCCCTGCCCTGACAGGGAGAAAAACAGGGGTGATCACTTAACGTGAGTGATGAACACTTTCTAGGGTGATGGCAAATAGCCTCTTGAATCACACTAATATTCTTTTCCTGATGCACTGTGCTGACATATAGGGCTTTCTCAGTTTTCTTATTCAAATGGCAGACACAGAATTGAGAAAGCCATTTCAGCATATATTTTAAAAAGAGGCTAAAACTATTATGCACAAACAACCTCTAGGATCACTGGCTTAAAATATGGGCCTGGCTTATTTTTTTTTTTTCCTATGGAAAAAAGGGATTCTAAATAAGTTGGACACTTAATCTGTCCAATTTGCACAGGATATTTTGAAATAGGACAAATCAGATCGATTATATCCTCTAAGCTGGTTAAATTTCAGACCATACGGAAGGGGGATTCTTAAGTTGGGTTCCTTGACTCTACGGGATCCACAGGTGACAGACATGGCAAGGAGGTCACCAAATCCCTGAAACTGCAGACAAAACTTGGTGTTTATGTGCTTGTGTGCATTATTCGAATAGTATATCCATACCGTATCTCAGAGACTCAGCAGATTCTCAAAGGTGGCAACTTGAAAAAGATTACACTGATAACAAAACAAAACAAGAACAGTGAAAGTTGCTTCTGGATTTCCCTGGGAGAAACTTACTGTCAGGATTCCTCCATCCTGGCTGTTTAGTAAAGATAGGCACCTTCTGCTCACCTCCACAGCCCAAACCTACAACAATGGGGAGAGGCCAGCAGGAGATTTTACTTTTCTGACAATCTGAATTCTCAGCAGAGCTTCTTCTGAGCACCCTCTCCTTTTTAGCACCACGACACTGTGCCCAGGTTCCCTCACAACACCATCTTTTACTGCTCTTATTCCTCCCCATGTCTGTCTCCCCTAACTCCAGGGTATTACCCTGATAGCAGGAACCACCTTTCACTTGACTTTGTAAACACAGCACCTCATACTCTGCTCAGCACACCTTGGATACCCAGTCTGTTTTCTGAGTGAGTACATGACTAAGTGATGCATCCACCCCTCAGCAGAACAAAGGGAGAGTGCATCCCTCCAGCCTTTTCCCATTCCACGGCCAGTGTGTGAGTGCACATGCTTCTGTCTCTTCGTGAACACGAGAATGGTTTTATGCCACAGAATGTGTACAGGTTGTTCCAGGGTTCCGGGCAGGGAGACAAGAACGCTGTACCTCAGAGACAAAGGGAGCCTGAAGACACAGGTTCATCATGAGTCCCAGGAGTGTGTAGATAACCTCTCTGAACAGGTCCACATCCTCCTCACACTTGGCCTTGGAAAACAAAACAAGGTAACCAATGACCTTTCTGCCTTACAGCTTTTTATGGTCATCTTTTCCCTTGGACTAGTGTCTCAGAGTTCCCACACTCCCTACATTGCCAATGTCATGAACCTAAATGGTTTTGGAGGATCAGAGACCAGTTCCATGAGTTAGTGTTGGTCCAGGAGACTTGGAAGGAGTTTCTGGTGCCTCTGCCATGGGACTATGGATCAGGTTGGCCCTGGGTTGAAAGTGAAGAGTGAGCTGCTGAGATGGGTGATCATTCAACTCCATCAGAAAAATCCTTCAAATCAGGATCAGGCAAGATGGCTGACTAGATGCAGCCAGGTGGAACAGCTTCCACTGAGGAACAGAGATGACTGACATCCTCCTAACAGACCTTCAAAGGGAAGACACTGAGAGTAGATGGAGGAAAGATGCAGAAGCGGAGTGGAGGGGAGTAACTGGGAACCCTGCATGGGGCTCCTATGTACCAAGGCTTGTTCTTGGCCCCCAAAGGCTCTTGAGGAATGGGTGAATTGAAGTGGCAAAGAGCAATCTAATCTCATCATAGGCCTCTGGAACCCCGGCAGGAGAAATCTCCTTGACTACCACAGACACTCAGCGAGTTGTCAGGGAGAGCTGCTTAGAGAAGTGGTAGGGGTGGCAAGCCAGTTGACGTGGAACCCAGAGGGTTGGGCATGGAAGCATCTGTAGTGGAGCATGGCCAGGGACAGCCATCCCCCTAGGCTCAAATAAGTCCCATAGGAGACTTTAGCCCTCGGGAAATCATCAGACCTGAACTCTGCAGGGTGGTGTTGCCCATCAAACAGGGCCAGTCCAACTTGAGGACCTGTTGCTCTGCTGGACTCCTGGGGCCCCAGCCTGGTCACACCTGCTTGCTGAGCAGTCTCGGGGGCCCTGGGGACCCACACCATAGCTTCTGCACTGGCAGACCATGCCTGACAGTGGAGAGCACCAGCAGGGTACCCCATCACCATGCACCAGCCCACATGCTCCCTCTCCACACCACAGCATCCCCTGGGCCCAAGGCAACTCCCCACATCACTTTGCTGGTGAGTGTCTGATGAGGCAGGTTTTGCTTTCCTTGCCCTGCCAGAGCATGGGAGTGCAGTCCTGCCCCTCCTCTTCCTGCTGATCACCATTGCAGATGGAGTATTGATGGGCATAGAGCCAGCCAGCAACTTGCCCTTGTGCTAGCATGACATAGAGTACAGTGGATCTTTCTCCCTCTAGGAGCAACCTCCTCTGCTTGCGAGGCACAGAGAAGGCACAATCTTCAGCATGACTACACACACAGTCATCAGCAGGGACCCTCTCCCCCAGTTGTGTTGCCTCTGCCATTGTGGCAAACACCCACAGGGAGGCAGGTACCCTGATACCTGCTAGCACCCTGCCACAGGTCTTCCACTGCTGTTGGCATGCGTGAATAAGCTAAGGTCCCATTATCACCACATTATGAAATTCTTGGGCTAACACTATCCATTGGAGTATAGTGACCAGAGGTTTGGGATCACCTTGGCTCCCCCACTGCAGTGTATTCTTAACCTAGAGGAGCCAGAAAACAAAGTCAAGGCCCAATACAAGTCCCTGAGAGTTAGAGCATCCAGTCCAGAAATTGGGAGCTGAATACTGACCCCCTAAAATCTTCTAGAAATAAAGCCAGTCAGCTGAATCCACCTTATACCACAATAAAACCCTCAAGGTCATCAAATAAGATAAAAGAAACAAATTTATCCAAAGGTCAGCAATCTCAACGATTGACAGTAGAGAAATCAACAAAGAAAAGAAAGAATCCACATGATAAACCTGATAATTCAAAAAGCCAGAATGCCTTCTTTCCTTCAAACAACCACAACACCCCTCCAGAAAGGGCTCTAAACCAGGCTGACGTGGCTGAAATGACACAAATAGAATTCAGAATATGAATAGGAATGAAGTTCATTGAGCTACAGGAGTGCATTGAAACCCACATCAAGAAAGCTAAAAATCATAATAAAACAATGAAGGAGCTGACAGACAAAATAGTCAATACAGAAAAGAACATAACCAACCTGATAGAGCTGAAAAACCACACTACCAGAATTTCATAATGCAATCACAAGTGTTAATAGCAGAATAGACCAATCAGAGGAAAGAATTTCAGAGCCTGAAAACAGGCTTTCCAAAATAAGACAGTCAGACAAGAATAGATAAAAAAAAGAATAAAAAGGAATGAGCAAAACCTCTGAGAAATACAGAATTATGTAAAGAGCCCCAATCTACATTTAATTGGTGTCCCTGAAAGAGATGAGAAGAATGGAACCAATTTGGAAAATATATTTCAGGATATCATCCATGAGAACTTCCCCAACCTAGATAGAGAGGCCAACATTCAAATTTGGGAAATGCAGGGAACCCCAGTAAGATACTTCATAAGAAGATCACCTCCAAGACACAGAATCATCAAATTCTCCAAGGTCAAAATGAAAGAAAAAATATTAAAGGTAACTAGAGAGAAAGGTCAGGTTACTTACAAAGGAAAGCCCATCAGACTAACAGCAGACCTCTCAGCAGAAACTCTACAACCCAGAAGAGACTGGAGGCCAATATTCAACATTCTTATAGAAAATAAATTCTAACCCAGAATTTCATTTCTAGCCAAATTAAACTTCATAAGTAAAGGAAAAATAAGCAAATGGTGAGGAAATTCATTACCATCAGACTTGTAGTGCAAGAGCTCCTAAAGAAAGCACTAAATATGGAAAGGAAAGACCATTACCACCTTCTACAAACACACATTGAAGTACACAGACCAGTGTCACTATAAAGCAACCACATAAATAAGTCAGCAAAATAACCATCTAACATCATGATGACAGGATCAAATCTACACATAGCAATACTAACCTTGAATGTAAATGGGCCAAAATGTCCCAAGACACAGCATGGCAAGCTGGATAAAGAACCACGATCCACTGGTATGCTGTCTTCAAGAGACCCATCTCACAAGCAATGACATACACAGGCAAAATAACAGGTTGGAGAAAGATCTACCAAGCAAATGGAAAACAGAAAAAAAGCAGGGGTTGCAATCTTAGTTTTAGATGAAACAGGCTTTAAACCAACAAAGACCAAAAAAGACAAAGAAGGGCATTACACATATTGGTAAAGGGTTCAACTGAACAAGAAGATCTAACAATCCTAAATATTTATGCACCGAACACAGAAACATCCAGATTCATAAAGCAAGTTCTCAGACACCTTCAAAGAGACTTAGTCTGACACTCAATAATAGCAGGAGACTTTACTACCCCACTGGCAATATTAGATCATTGACATAGAAAATCAGTGAAGATATTCAGGACCTGAACTTAGCACTGGATCAAATGGGCCTGATGTACATACACAGATTTCTCCAAATGAAAACAAGAGAAAACACATTTTTCTCATTGCCACATAGTGCATAGTCTAAAATCAATCATATTTGGAAGTAAAACAGTCCTTAGCAAATGCAAAATAACTGAAACCTTAACACTCAAATTGGAAATTAAGACTAAGAAATGAACTCAAAACTGTATAACTACATGGAAATTGAATAACTTGATCCAGAATGACTTTTGGGCAAATAAACCAATTAAGGCAGAAATCAACAAGTACTTTGAAACTAATGTGAACAAAGATACAACATACCAGAATCTCTGGGACACAGGTAAGATAGTGTTAAGAGGGAAATTTATAACACTAAATGCCCTAACAGATATTTCTAATTAAAAAGTTAGAAATATCTCATGTTAACAACCTACCATGACAACTAAAACAACTAGAGAACTAAGAGCGAACAAATCCCAAAGCTAGCAGAAGACAAGAAATAACCAAAATCAGAGCTGAACTGAAGGAGACTGAGACACAAAAACCCATTCCAAAGATCAATAAATCCTAAAGCTGGTTTCTTGAAAAAATTAATAAAATAGGTAGACCACTAGTTAGACTAAAAAAAAAAGGAAGACAGAAAATGCAAATAGACACAATCAGAAACAACAAGGGGGATATCACCACTGACCCCACAGAAATACAAACAACCATCAGAGAATATTATGAACACCTCTCTGCCCATAAACTAGAAAATTGAGAAGAAATGAATAAATTTCTGGACACATACACCATCCAAAGGCTGAACCAGGAAAAATCTGAATCCCTGAACAAACCAATAATGAGCTCTGAAATTGAGTCAGTAATAAATAGCCTACCAACTAACAAAAGCCCAGGATCAGCTGGGTTCACAGCTGAATTCTACCAGATGTACAAAGAAGAAGTGGTACTATTCCTGCTAAAACTATTTCAAAATATCAAGGAAGAGGGACTCCTTCCTACCTCATTTTATGAGACCAGCATCATCCTCATTCAAAAACCTGGCAGAGACACAACAAAAAAGAGAAAACTTCAGGCCAATATTCTTGATTAACACTGATGCAAAAATCCTCAACAAAATACTGGCAAACCAAATCTAGCAGCACATCAAAAAGCTTATCCATCACAATGAAGTAGGCTTTATCTCTGGGATGCAAGGTTGGTTCAACACATGCAAATAGGTAAATGTGATTCATCACATAAACAGAACTAAGAACAAAAACCATGTGATTATCTCAATAGATGCAGAAGAGGCTTTTGATAAAATTCAACACCTCTACATGTTAAAAACTCTCAATAAACTAGGTACTAAAGGAACATACCTCAAAGTAATAAGAGCCATCTATGACAGACCCATGGCCAACATCATACGTATGGGCAAAAGCTGGAAGCACTCCCCTTGAAAACCAGCACAAGACAAGGATGCCCTCTCCCACCACTCCTGTTCAACATAGCATTAGAAGTCCTGGCCATGGCAATCAGGCAAGAGAGAAAATAAAGGGCATCTATATAGGAAGAAAAAAAGTCAAACTACCTCTGTTTATAGACGGCATGATCCTGTATCTAGAAAAAACCACAGTCTTGGCCCAAAAGCTCCTGAAGCTAATTAACAACTTCAGCAATGTCTCAGGATATAAAATCAACATACAAAAGTAACTAGCATTCTTATACACCAACAACAGTCAAACCAAGAGCCAAATCAGAAATACAATCCCATTTATAATTGCCACCAAAAGAAAATACCTAGGAATACAGCTAACCAGGGAAGTGAAAGATCTCCACAAGAAGAACTACAAAACACAGCTCAAAGAAATCAGAGATGACACAAACAAATGGAAAAATGTTCTGTGCTCATGGACAGGAAGAATCAATATTGTTAAAATGGCCATACTGCCTAAAGTAATATATAGATTCAATGCAATTCCTATTAAACTACCATTGACATTCTTCACAGAACTAGAAAAAACTGTTTTAAAATTCGTATGGAACCAAAAAGGAGCCTGAATAGCCAAAGCAATCCTAAGCAAAAAGAACAAAGCTGGAGGCATCATGTTACCTGACTTCAAACTATACTTACAGGGCTACAGTAACCAAAACAGCATGGTACTGGTATAAAAACAGACACATAGACCAATGGAACAGAATAAAGAACCCAGAAATAAGACCGCATACCTAAAACTACCTGATCTTCAATAAACCTGATAAAAACAAGCAATGGGGAAAGGATTCCCTATTCAATAAATGATGCTGGGATAACTGGCTAGTCATATGCAGAAGATTGAAACTGGACCCCTTCCTTACGCAATATACAAACATTAACTCAAGATGGAATAAAGACTTAAATGTAAAATCCAAAACTATAAAAACCCTGGAAGATAACCTAGGTAATACCATTCTACACACAGGAATGAGCAAAGATTTCATGACAAAGACACCAAAAGCAATCTCAACCAAAGCAAAAACTGACAAATGGGATCTAATTAAAGAGCTTCTGCACAGCAAAGGAAATTATCAACAGAGTGAACAGACAACCTATAGAATTGGAGAAAATTTTTGCAAACTATGCATCTGACAAGGGTCTAATATCCAGCATCTATAAAGAATTTAAACAAATTTACAAGAGAAAAATAAACTACCCCACTAAAAAATGAGCAAAGGACATGAAGAGATACTTTTCAAAAGAAGACATACATATGGCCAACAAGCACATGAAAAAAAGTTCAGTATCACTGATATCGTTAGTGAAATGCAAATCAAAACTATAAGATACCATCTACACCAGTCAGAATGGTAATTATTAAAAAGTCAAAAAATAACAGATGCTGGCAAGGCTGCAGAGCAAAAGGTACACTTATACACTGTTGGTGGAAGTGTAAAGTAGTTCAACCATTGTGGAAGACAGTGTGGCTATTCCTCAAAGACCTAAAACAGAGATACCATTTGACCCAGTAATCCCATTAATGGGTATATACCCAAAGGAATAGAAATATTTTTATTATAAAGACACATGCACATATATGTTCACTGCAGCACTATTCACAATAGCAAAGACATGGAATCAACCTCAATGCCCATCAATGATAGGCTGGATAAAGAAAATGTGGTACATATACACCATGGAATACCATTAAGCCATAAAAAAGAATGAGATTATGTCCTTTGCAGGAACATGGGTGGAGCTAGAGGCTATTATCCCTTGCAAGTTAATGCAGGAACAGAAAACTAAGTACCACATGTTCTTCCCTGTAAGTGGGAGCTAAAAGATGAGAACACGTGGACACACAGAGGGGAACAACACACACTGGGGCCTGCCAGAAGGTGGAGGGTGGGAGGAAGGCGGAGAGGATGAGGAAAAATAAATAATTGGTACTAGGCTTAATACCTGGGTAACGAAATAATCTGTACAACAAACTCCCATGACACAAGTTTACTTATATAAGAAATCTGCACATGTACTCCCGAACTTAAAAGTTAAATAATAAATAAATAAATAATTTTAAAAAATTAACAAAGAAAATCCTTCAAACCTCTCCAGGGCGAATGAGACTTGATTTGGGGGGCTCTTTAAGGCCAGCAGTGCATAAAATCCGAGGTTACAGAAGGGAGAAGCCACTGGCGCCATCCAGCACTCACAGAAACAGAATTTCTGGAAAAGCCAGATAACTAAGCAGCAGCTAATGCCCCCGAAGAGGATAAAGACCAATTATGAACAAAAAAGCTAACATACCAGGAGGCTCAAGCAGCCATCCCCAAATTCCTCACAGGCCGCCATGTGTCTTCGGGTGGCAGGCTCAGCACTGAGGTTTCCCATGATGGCAATGCACTGGCACAGAGCTGAGGAGCTGCTTACCTTGGGATCTGTCTTCTAAATGAGAATCGAAAGAAGGCAGAGCCTCAGAGAGCAGGCAAAGGATGCCGCATGACCTCTCGGTGCATCCCTCACTCACCGAAAGGCCCGCGAACCAACCAGATAGCTTCATGTCACACAGGGGCATCCCTGGGGTCACACTGGCAACAGGATGGTGGCACATAGAGGGGTAGACCCAAAAGGGTCTTGGCCCAGGGCTTAATCCCAGCTCCTCCATCAACCAGCTGGGAGGACCTGGGCAAATCCCTTCCCTTCTCAGAGGCTCCATTTCCACAGCTGTGGCACGCTGGGGTGTGGTTATGCTCTCTAAAGGGCCCCTGAAACTTCTAAGGTTCAATAGGGACAGGCTTCAGTTGCAACACACTCTCCAAGGAGAAGCCCTGCCCCCGACACTATTCACTGCCTTATCAGCTCAAATTGCTACACTAGTCTTCCTGACAGGATGACTTCCATTTGGGAACAGCGTCACACATCAAACTTATTGTCAGCAGGGGACTGATGGAGACTGACGAACTCTATCCACCTTCACTTAAGATGCCACCCATATCCAGCTTTTCCTCCCCTGTAACCAGCGCCATCCATATGCCACCTCCACCTGTCCCTTCTGTAGCTGTTTCAATAACTGACAATTGTGTAAATTCCAGCTGTGAATAAATGATTAATCAACCGAGAGACAATAGTTGTTCTGGATTGTAAACTGTGTTTAAATAGCCCCATTCACGCTCCTGAGAGTGTCTGTCACAGAGGGTGAAAATGAGGGTTTGCTCACCAGAACGCCTGTGAGTGCAGGGAGAACACCTGGAAGGTTGGCCTGGAACCAGACTTGGAATCTGTCGAGAAACCATGAGCCAGGATTTATTTTTACATTGCATAAACTATAACATAAATACAGTGTCTCATATAATTAATGTTGCAAACTCTAGGTCCATATGATTTAGATTGTGCATGGAGAATTTAGAAACAAAAACAGAAAAAAACATGTCACTATGTATGTAACGTGGCTTTAGTTTTTCTGAGTCTGGAGAATTGCCTTTGATGTTAAACAACAGATCTCAGATGGTGACTCCCTTAAGCAGGAGTTGCTGGAATCTCCAGGCTTCCGCCAAGGTGACTTACCCCCAATCCCTGCTCTGAGTCTACAGCATGTGTGTGCCGTGCGGAAGGCAAATACCGTGCAAGCATGTTTACTCATCGGAGCCACTGGGAGGGCCTAGATGCATGTGCATCTCCACACGCTACAGCCACTGTTCCATACCCTGGCCCGTGCCAGTTGGCTGGCCTGCCTGTGAGCACAAGCAGCTCTCTCATCCCATTACCATCTCTAAGCAAGGTGTCCTAAACTTTGTAAGGAAATTTAAAACACAAGATGCCCTTTAAAAAAAAGCTCTTGAAAAATTATGAAAACTGAGACCCTTACTATCATCCCCAGCAGCTAGGTAAAACAAAACAAAACAACACAAAGCCATGGGGCAGAAGGAGGTCGTTACTCATAATGTCACTGGCAACCCCAGAGAAGGCTGCATTTGACTGTTCATTCTTGCTTGCTGGCTCACTGGCTCACTCAGGTTCATTCAATGCGAATTTGCTGGGCAACTCCTATATACCAGGCACTGATTAGAAGGAAGGAAGGTTCCCGACACTTTGGAGGCTTGCCTACTGTGAGAGGCACTGCTTTAAATATGCTGCTGCTTCCAAACCCATGGAGGCCCAGGTCAGCCTCTATGCAGAGTGACTAGAATGGGAGTGGGTGGCCGCAGCCCCCTGGGAGGCATCAGCCCTCCTTCTCAGTGAATCTTGCAATACTCACTTGGAGACTTGGCCTAGCCTCTCTGAATACGGCACATTTTTAAAGATCAGACAGTTCAACAAAGACTGAAGAAGAAATGTCAATTTCTATAAATAAAAAAAATTACCTTTCTTCCAGAGCCAAGTCTGTGAACAGTCCCATAGCAGTGTTGGCCTCCTTATCCGCGAAATCAAGAAATGACACCAGGGCTTCCAATAATCTGCAAAAAACCATAATAACCTCAGAGATAGCTGTCCTCCAACTAACAACATCCCAACAGGGTAACCTTGCAAGGAAACCAAAAAGGAGTCAGCATCCGGGTGAAATAAGCAGAAAGGGTGCCTGCCTTGCCATGCCCTCCTAGAAGCCTAGCTCCTTGCCCACCCAGAGACAGACACTCTTAAATGGTTGGCTCCACCACTTAATGTGAATCCCCAGAATGCTGAATACTTTTAACCAAAGTTTATTGATTATCGGACGCCAGCTCAGAAGGAGTTTCTGAGACTCTGCCATGTGACTCTGGCTCAGTCAAGTTCATTAACTTAGATGACATCTAAATGGCATGCTTACTAATCTGCTGATGACTAAAGTGGGAGGGCCCCCTAATAAGGTGGGTGATGGAATAAAGATTTAACAAGATTGTGACAGGCTGCTGAATATATTAGATTAAATTTAATAGGGTTAAGCTCAAAGTTCTCCACTTAGAGCTGGAAATTCTGCATAAGTAACAGAATTGTGAGACCTGGCTTGTAACTGGTTCATATGAGAAATATTTAAGGATTTTTAGCCACTTACAAACACAAAATGAGCAAACAGTCTAACACAGATGCCAAAAAACACCTGATGTAATCTCAGGCTGCCCAGATGGACTTACTGGCACCACGACAATGGAAGTAAGAGTAATTTGTTCATCCAGCAAACTTGCATTAAGCATCTACAAGGTGCTAAGTATACTGTGCTCAGTACTGAGCTCCTGGTCTCCTACAGTGATACATATGTAAATAAATAAGATAAACTGTCTTAGGTGATATGTTAGAGACAGACACACGTTGAGGGGACCAGAGTCTCGCTGGTGGGAGGTGTGGGGATGGAAGTGAAGAAGACTTCAACAGATGACACTTCAGTGTCTCTTGAAGTGTAGTGTTAGCTATTCATTCGTTTATCCATTTGACCAATCACAAAGAACAAGCACTGACTGTGTGCCAGGCAATGTAGTTGGTTCTGGGGTCCTAACGATGACACAAGAAAATGTCCTGGTTCCAGGCAGCTTGCAGGCCAGCGTTGGGCCCATGGGGACGGGTACAGAGGCATGTCAGGCAAAGCCGCCTGCAGTCACAGACTATGTGGGCACTGAATTGCAGGAGCACATTTGGGGACTGCTGGTACGCAGTTAATACTTAGGATGTGAGGGGAGAACAGGGGACGGTAGAGAGCCGGACAGAGCCCAGATCCCGGGGGCCTTCTAGGGCCTGCTGGGAAGTCTGTACTTTGCCCTGTAGGCCCCTGTTCTCCAATGTGTGGTTGGTGGTGGGGGCCTCCGGGACAGATTCCTCAGTCAGTCTGAGTGGGAGGAGGCTCCAGGAGGCTGCTTTTTCGTGAAGTCCTCATGTGATTCCTAGCCATTATATTTCTCAGTAATTGGAGAACCAGCCTTACAAGGAAGTCATTTCAGTGTGTTAAGTAGGAAAATAGCAGAGCAGATGTCCATTTTAGAAAAATCCCTTCAGTGTACGGTGGAGGCTGGATTGGAGCAGGTAGTACAGGAGGCAGGAATTCAACCAGGGGAGAACTGTGATTGTCCAGACAATAAAGGCTAAGGGACTAGACTGAGGCAGCAGCAGAGTAACAAGCACAGTAAAAACACAAAGAGACGCTCATGAAGACCTGGAAGAAATGACTGGAGAGAGTAGAGGAGAACTACAAGAAAATGAATTCAGAAGATGCTAAGGACAAAGAGCTGGCAGCATACTATCTTATGGATGTGGTGAGGGAGAGCCAGGTCACTTCCAGGACATTGGCTTAGGCGACTGGATAGGCAGAGATGCCCTCTATGAAGACAAGAAATTCAGGTAGATGAACTGGTGTGAGACCACGTTTTGATTTATTAAGTCAATGATACTTGTGGATGTTGTGACAGAGATGTCCAGTAGCAGAAGGGTATGCTTCTTGACGAAAGCCATGGATAGGAAGAGGGACAAGGGTAGGATCCCGGGGTCCCTGACTTGGAAGGGTGATAGCATAGCGGGGCTTGCAAAGGAAACCACAAAGGAATAGCCAGGAGGTAGGAGGGGGGCCAGGAAGGATGGTGTCCTAACAATCACTGTGAGGGAGTTTCAAGAAGAGTAGTGATCAATAGGACCAAATGCCACAGGACAGAGAAGGGCGAAGACTTTGACCTTGACATCTTTAAGAAAGACAGATGACAGGCTATCAGACTGGGCTTTTGGGAATATGAATTCCAGTCACCCACATCTATGGTGCTGGATCTATTTAGCCACTTATTCTAGGAGTGGTCTGGAGGCCAAATCATCAAAGGAATGATGGAGGTAACAAGGATGCTTAACCTGAAATATATCACTATTTTCAGATACCTAAAGTACTGGAAAGCTGGAAGGAGTCTGGGCCTGGGCCTCAATGTATGGAGGCAGAATCAACCCCAGAATAGTATGGGGCAGGCAGCATACGCACAGTGTAAGGAGATAATTTATATCAATCAGAACTGTCCTGAAATGGACAGTTGGCTACCTTGGGAGGTGAGACCCACAGCCCCTCACTAATTGGGGACAGACTTCCTCCACCCTGTCTATTAGCTGCGTTAGTGCCCATCCCGAATCAAATGGAGATAAAAATAACGAAAACTGCTGGCATCTCCCCTGGAGGGCATGATGCACAGGCTGTATGGGGGTATGCAGAGGACATCTATGCTGAGTGGGGCTTGACTGGATGGTTTCTGAGGGCCCAGGTGACACCGAGCTTCTGCAAATCCCTAACATCTTCAGAAATGGATTCCAGTGCTCCTGCTGTCAAAAACAATTTATTTGTTTTACAGTTAGTTCAGATTTTTCCTTCACCAATTTAAACCTATTTTCTTCGGTCTTGAAAATTAATGCTAATGAACCTGAACAGCACAGATGAGACAACAGTCTAAGACCATCTTGGCTTTGTCCTGGGAGACACAAACAGCTAGCCCCCCTCTATGTGAGAGTGCACACATCCTAACTGGACTCAGCACCTATAGCGGACGGTGTATCCCTTTCTATTTCCTCACATACCCTCTTTTATGGTGGCAGGTTTTCTGCTCTGCTGATAAGCAACTGTCTCTGTGAGTGAACCACAGGTCAGAAAATACTTTCATGTAACCAATAAATGCATGGCTACTTCAGTTTAGGACCCTGAACAATATTCCCTAAAAGAAAATGATTATAAAAATATTGAGCCCCTATCACCCCATGTGTCAGGCTTGCTTGATGTTAGTTGCTTTTTTTTTTTTTTTTTCTGTAGCAGATACTGTTTGCTGGCTAACTCCACAGATATGCTCCATTCCCTTTCCCTTCTATTCTTCCTAACTCTACTACAGAAGAAGCTGGGATCATTTTTTTCCCACTAGGTGTAGCATGTGACAAAATTCTGTCCAAAGAGAAATAGGCAGTAGCTTTTCTTGATAAAAGGGATAGATCCAGCTGGTGTTGACCTGTCTTAAAGAAGGATGTGAAGCTTGGAGTTGCAGCAAGAGGGAAGGTATGACCATGTGAGGAAGGTCAAGAGAAGGGCAGAGGCTTTGATCTCGACATCTTTAAGCCCCTGCACCAACAGCTGCTATCTTTAGTCTCATTTTATTAGGTGAAAAAACAAGCCAGGCTTTATTTTGCTTAAGCTCCTTTTGCTCAAGAATTCTGCATAATGCAGCAGAAAAAATTCAACTGCATCACACTAAGTGTCATCGTAAGTGAGTGATGCAGATGAGATGCCAGGGCCCGTCAGTGCTAAGTAGCTTTCCTGGGTCACACAAGCAGAGACATGCAGGGAATGGAAGCTCAGTACTGCTTAAGACTAAAACCCGGCACTTTTGACAAAATGATACTGGTCCTTGGCCAGCACACATTCATGCCTTCAACCTCTTCTCTGAGGATAAGCATTGTGGGAGGAATGTGATAAGTGTGCTGCCGTGATGGTCATGGGGCTATGCGCAGCCCTGTCTTGCTTCAAACTGCCTCATTTCATCACAGAGAACCCATTCTGTCTGGTTCAACTGGAGATGAACGTTAAGGAGGCTAGTGGGCATAAAAGTAAAAAGCTGAGGTTTCTCTGACTGTCTAAAGAGAGTAGGCAGGACCACACGAGGTGATCGTGAACGCCACTCTGCGAGACACTGGAAAAATGCACATTGAAATTCAAGCAATTCAAAGATAGCTTGAGGGGAAAAGCCCATGATAGCTATAGCTACATTTACTCAAAGAGACAAAAACAATATTAAAAAAATGCGATGAAGGTATTGAGGAAATGACGGCAGTCATTTGAAATGCGAAATGTGCTTTTGGGGAATTTAAGTCCACTAACAATCAGCATCTGCCGCACAGCCTGAGCTTCAGTGGCTTGCCAAAGCCTTTCCCGGGAGCCACTGGGGCTGCAACTAGGCCTGGAAGGGGAGCCGTAGGCAAGGCTTAATAACCACCCTGTCACGGCACACATGGACCTCCACACCAAATTGGACCGTGTGGGAGGGCTCAGCAGGGTCCTAAAAAGATCTGGAAGGAACAGGAGCCAGCTGCAGCAGGTCTGGCTCCTTTTCCTACTGAGAACACAGAGTGGAGCTGGGTCCTCAGAACAGTACCTAGGGGCTAGGCTAGTTGGGTGAGATTCCAGTGGTTCCTTGCCGTAGTTCTTCCTGCCCCATGAGTGACATGAGATAATAAAGCTTACCTTGCCTACCTCGCAGCATGAGGGGAGATAAAACAAAATAGCAGTGAACAAAAAAAATTCAGAAGGGTAATCTCCTGTTTTTAGATTGTGTGAGAAACATTTATAAAGCAAATTACAATAATCGCCACTGTTTCTGTTAGATTGAACCCCATGAAATGGCGGGCATGCAACCTTTTAGATCTAATAAGTGACAATTTCGTATGTTCAAACTAATCATGTAAAGATAAATAAACTGAAAACTTAATAAAAGTAAATAAATGAATAAGTAAAACAAGCAAAATAACAAACAAATAATTTAAAAATGAAGTAATAAATTATAAAGAACTGGGCAGAATCACTGTGGTTCAGTAATCTTTCTAGAAAGTCTACTTAGGGGACACACATTCTATGCTCATAGTCTTACACTTTGGAAAGACCTCCATTCAACAGTATTCGAAATGTTTTATTTATTCATAGTGCATCTTCTTGCAGAAAGGGTTTAAGGACACATAGAATAAGACAGGATTACCTCAAATAAGAATGAAAGAAGAAAAGGAAGGGTAGGAACAGGGTAGAGATAGGACGAGGCCAAAGGCACAGAAGCAAGTAACCTATTTTAAGGTGGGGCTCCTGATCTGGCTATGGAAGGGCTGCCATTTGCACCATTTGTGGGATGGGGACAAGCCAGTTGCTCAGGAGAAGTGAAACTGTCCATGGTACCAAGTTCAGACAGGAGTCTGTCCCAGAAGTCCTCATGACACAGCACTCTTGTCAAAGGCTCTTTCTGTTATTGATCCTTCAAGTCACACATCAGAGATATAAGGGGGAGACAGGTACACCTGAACTTGTCAAGTGATGACACGAGATGTCCCAGGAAGATCCTGCCAGCAGAGGCTTACCTGGTCAGGTCAAGGTGGCTGATGATCAGGCTCCGTCCGCTCTCAGTCTGGGCGAGCTGCAGCAGCAGGGCAAGGCTCTGCTGCCTGATGGCCAGGACCTTGGAGGACAAGAGGGTGGCCAACAGCCTGGCCCTGTCAGGGTGCATCACTAGCACACGCTGATTTTCCTCTGCAAAATACAGGGGTTGTGTGTCTTGTGCGTGCCATCACGGCAATTAAACTAGCTCTGTCGCCCTCTCTCCTAATGGGAAACTCAACTGGTGCCCACTCATTTGAAGGCAGGATAATGAAGTGTAAGAGTGTGGATTCTAGAACCAGACTGCTGGGTCTGAATGCCCAGGGGAGTGACCTTAGCAGTGCTCCTTGGTCTCCTCATCAGTAAAATGAGGATTACGTTCCTACCTACAGGGACATCATGAGCATTAAATGAATTAGTACGTGACTGTGCCAGACAGGGACTGGCACCCAGAAATCAACTACGTCATTATTATTGTCAAGCCTCCTTGGTGTGTGGTATCTGGAAACACTAGCAAAGGGAAATAAATCAGTTTAATTGTGGAATGTCTTTAGACCATCAATATTCACACAATGGCTAGAGTGGTCATTTGAGGAAATGTTATCCAGGAAACTAGAATATCATATGAGAGCATTAATGAATAAAGTGTGCCCTCCTTCCTAGAACATAAGCTCTTTCAGGGTGGTGGCAGTAGATTTATCCCCTTTCATTTGCTTCATTTTCTGAATAGGTACATGAATTTGTTTGAAACTGCAGGGTACAGACTGCAGTATAAGGCTAAGCTGTGAAACAGAGCAAACTGGATCTCAAAGGGGTGGGCCCCATCACTTGGACCTCATTACCCTTGGCTCTCTCCCCTCCTGTGCTAATTGCCCATTTACACATAGCACACAGCATCCAGGAGAAGACACACACCAGGTCTTTTGTAACCCTAAAAGAGCCGGAGTAACAGGACTGCAGGATCCTATGTGTAGCCCACATATCAAACCATGTTTTCATTAAAAACATTACATCTCAATCCCACACTTCACCTATAATTACTCTTGTCCATGTAAGATAGGATCTACTGATTTCTGAAATGGAAAGGTTCTTGTTGATTATATATTTTTTTCTTATACTAGAAAAGTAGCTTGATATAAATAATTCAAACAACACAGAGTTAGTTGACACCCCTCCAGGTAAGCCCACTCCCCAAAGGAGGTATTATTCACCTCTCATATAAATAATGTGTAAAATATTATACATCCTACCCTGTAATTGGCTTCTCTTCCCCACTCTACAATAGATCACTGACATATTTCCATGTCCTTACTTTTAAGCATTCCCTTGCCCTTTTGAAAAACTGCTTTGCATTTATTGAGTTAGATATATCAAGATTTTATTGACCTGAGACACAGCATTTACATCACAGGTATCTGAAAATATTTTTCAGATGATAAAAAAATGTAACTGTAAGGTTCACAGAAATGATAAATAGGTTCACAGAAATAGAGTAAATAGATTGTTATGTCAGGTTCACACTGAGACATACCATCGCCAAGTCCTGCCTTCCTCACCCTCCTGTAGGGGAGTTGGCAAAAACACTGCCCTAAGCTGGTGCAGGGTCTTACACAGAGTAGCAAGGCACCTTGACGATGATAGTAGTCTGGGCATAATTCCCCTTAATTCTTGTCAGGAAATAGGCCCCCCGATTGTCTAGATTTTTAAAAGCTTAATTTCTTAAGTTCTTGATTCCTCTACTCTACTAAAAAAGAAAAAAAAAGGTATTATCTCCTACTTAACATTTCAGAATATACAAACTGCATTCACAAGCCCTGTCGCTGGCTCCCCACAGTGGCCCTGTGAAAAGGAGACATAGCTATTATTATCCCCATTTTCAGTGTTTCTGTCCAGGGTCAAACTTTTTCCTATGAAACACACTTCTTAAAAATGACAGAAGTAAGTAAAATTTGTATTTACATTGAAGTTACAAAAGAGATTAAGAAAGATTATACAAAAACATAATGAACCCTGGAAGATGCAAATATGCGAAAAGCCTAAGAGTTAGCCCAGTAAATAAAATGCCCGGGGCATTCTACTATCTCAATACTAGACGCTAATTAGTGTCTGAAGATACTGGCGAGGATGACTGTAAATCTCAGGATGCTGGAAAGGTACTGTGGTTAGCACAAACGAACAATATTTTAGGCTGACAAGAAAAGAAAAACTCCATCTACCTCATTGCCAGTGCACGAACAGAAGTCATGAGCCTGCAAAGAGCAGAAGAGCAGGAGGAGAGAAGAGAGGAGACCACTCATTATGCTGACAACCTCCTCCCTTCACTGACCTCACCCCTCATCTGTCTACCTTGCTTTTGATCCATAAGCTTTCCTGGAGGGAGCAGGCGTGTGGGGAAGTCTAGACATCAACTCTCCAGGGCCTGGCCTTTGGGGAAGACAGTCAGCCCAACAGCGGACTCCCCTGAACGCAGCGCATTAATGGTGATCAGTGGTGATTACCCAGGCTTACCGTTCCCGCAGCACACTGCTTGCCAGAGCTTGAGAACAGATACACAGACCGTCTCTTCAACTGCATCTTTTCCTGCTGTGGAAAAACACCTAGAATGGACAAAGGAGAGCTATCTTAAAAGTCTGAAAATCAGTCTTGATTTTCTCTTCCATTTGGTTTTATTTCATCCCGAGATTCGCCAAATGCAGGTTTCAGAAAGTATAGTTTTATGATCCAGAGCCATGGGTCACCAGGATCAATCATGGAACCATGAGTCCCAGGCCAAGGACGCAGACTGAGGAAGCCTGGGCTGTACAGAGGCTAGACAGTAAGCCAGTGCCATGGGTGATGGCTGCACTGGGACCAGTGAACTGTGGCTGAGCACACGGACATGTACTGGTGACTCCAAGCCACACCGGTATCCTAAGCCTCAGGAGCACACCAGAACAACCGAAATTACAATACAGTCACTTTAGCAAACTGCCTCCTACCATACAGGTCTTTCTTCAGATGAAATTATAAATGGGATTGGGCCATTTACATTTATATCACTCTTGATATGATCAGCAAATTCCAAAAGAAGAAATGAACAAATGACAACCTTGCAAAAACTGGTGGGAAAGCAGCAAGAATGATAATTTCTCTGACTTTGAAGAGCTTAGAGGAGCCCTGGGAAGTGCTGCTGTTCCTCTCTCTTCAATTGTTTTTTTTTTTTTTTGCGACTGAATCTGGTTGTATCACCCAGGCTGCAGTGTAGTAGCATGATCTCGGCTCACTACAACCTCCACCCCTCAGATACAAGTGATCTTGTGCCTCAGCCTCCCGAGCAGCTGGGATTACAGGTGCCCGCCACCACGCCCAGCTAATTTTTGTATTTTTAGTGGAGACGGGGTTTCAGCATGTTGGCCAGGCTGGTCTCAAACTCCTGACCTCAAGTGATCCGCCCGCCTTGACCTCCCAAAGTGCTAGGATTACTGGCATGAGCCACCGTGCCCAGCTTCAATTGTTAACTGCAGTGTAACTCCAGTGACTTAAAGGCCAGCACTCAAAGATGTTCGTGTAGTAGCTTTGCACTCCTGGAGAGCCCCCCACTACTGACTGAAGGGTGGTAATGTTCAGAAATGTAACTATGTCCTCATGTCTGATTTCATAAGTGGTTTCCTTCCCTTGCTTTGATGCTGGGCTGTCTTTATGAACATCCCTACCTTCTTATGACCTCGTTGTCACTGATGATACTAAATCCATTGTGCATTCTGAATAAAGTTTGTTCTGTGCCTGAAACAGATACAGAGAAAACCACTTTAGACTCCCAAACTGGCTGGCTGGTGTCTAGCTGCGACACAGCCACCTGCTAATAAGAAACCTAATATGGAATGTCACGGTGCCCACATGAATGGTTTGGCAGAAACAAATAAACTTTACATTTTGAAAAATACAATTGTCAGCAACCTCTCAGTGTCAGAGGCCTCAGTGCCTCTCAGGCAGAGGGACTGTTTAGAGGAGAACAGAGCTGGGGTGGCCCCGAGGGCTATCTGCACAGCTCATCATTCTGTCATCTTTAGAGAGCTTCCCAGAGCTGCTTAACCTATGGGAAGTACCAGCATATCCATTTGTTCTTAAATATTTATTTCAAAGCTATTTCCAGGCTCTAGAGAGGAATTTATAATCTCCAAGAAACTGCTAAAGGGGGTATTTGTGTGCCCTCCATTGTACACTAAAGAGAAGTCAGACACTCCATCTATTTGTACAAGCAACATGCTGTCACTGAGTATAGAGATTATTTAAGCCTTGGTAACAATGTTTACAAGAGCTAGTAATAGAGAACAGTATGACCCTCATTAGTACGAGAGCTGATGTTTGCTCTGAAACCATTTTCACATCCTAAGCAGCCATTCAGTGTAACTGGGTGAACCTTACAGTTTAACCTATAAAATTCTGTCTTCCATTCCTCCACAGTGGAGGGAAAGCGTGCAAGGTGGTATGGGATGCTTGAGGTGTCTGTGGGGGTATATGTGGAGTACATGCAGGATGTGCACGGGGTATGTGGAGAAAATGTGACAGTGGAATGTGCACAGGATATGTGGACTGACGTGAGTACTTATGGTGTGAGTGTGCTGTGTGTGGTACGTGGTGTGTGTGTAATATAAGGATACATTCAAGTGAGCGCAAGCTGAGTGCATGTGTGGTGTACGTAAGTATATATGGAGTGTGTGCCATGTGTATGTGTTGTGTTGTGTATGTTTATTACATGTGTGCTGAGTGTACGCACGCTCTGTAGAGAGGACGGAGCAGAGGTGGGAGGACATTCTTGTGCACCCCTTTTAGCAGCTACATTAGAGTACATCCTCAATCAATATTTGTGGAAGAAAGGGAGGGATTCTTAAGGGCAGACCTCTGAACATGTCCCTTCACACTGACAGCACTCATGAGATCATACACATCTCTGGCTTACACTCCTTTATCATTTCAGTCAGAATCTCAATCCCCCCTGCATAGAACAAGGGGATCTGGTCAGGCTTGGAAAGGGTCTCCAGGAGGTTCTTGGTGTTCACAGCTGTGTTCTTTCCTGAATCCAGCAGTTCGTGGGCTTCCTTTTCTTGAAGGTCTGCTTTTTCCTGAAGATCTACTTGATTCAGGTAATCTAGAAAAACAAGAAAGGAAAAGCAAAACAAAACCCTAACAGTCAACAATACCACACAACAAGCAACCTTTTTTTTTTACTTTCTTTTGAGGATGGGAGTTTGAGAAGCATAAAGCATTAAAATAATTAAAACTCTTCTTTAGCAAGGAAAATTTTAGAAACAGTCTAAATCTATAACCAGAATCTTAAACCTCGTTGGAGATTCAAGGGAATCTAAAAGTGTCTAAGGGAGGATGGTGTAGAAAATGAAGAAGGCAAATATTAATATTTGCAAGGGATTACAGCAAGCAGAGGAGCAGAGTGGGCCAGTTAACACAGAAGACTAAACTGTGCAGGAAAGAGGATCCGCTGCTGCCTCGTGGCCAAGGGCAGTGAAAGCACGGAAGGCATTCTAAGGCAGGAGGCAGAGGGAGTTCAGACAAAGGGTCTCAGCAGGAACGTGCTCACCTTTCACCTGGGTTTGCAGCTTGGGGTTTATTTCTAAGATCTTCTTATAACACTCTCTAGACTAGAAAAAAGAAACAAGACCTTGAAGAGTGGTTGGGGTAAAAGTGATTATGAGAAAGACAATGGGTGTCATTGGGCTTGGCTGCTTCATTATTTTCTCCACGCCTCCTCCTGCTCCCAGTGCAGGAGGCAGGCACAGGAACACACTGTGCATTTGACATTTTGTTCAGGCTTCTCCAGTTCTAGGGGGCAACAGGTATTATTTCAAAATTCGTTTTAAAGAAACAGTGTTGTTAGATGCTCATGATGAAAAATATCCAGTCTTAAATTCTTATGGATCATGTCTGTCTGGGATAGAAATAATCATAAAGTAAATGCAAAACTTAGATATGATATTTGCACTGAGAGAGAACAGAAGGCTGTCAGATATGTCCGTAGGGAGTTAGGAAATAAATGAAACTAGAGGCAATGTTGACAGAGACTCGGGAATAGGAAAAGAGAACTGCCTAGTTAAATGTACAGGCTGTGAAGAGAACCAGTAAGGGATCCATTTATTGGCCACATAAGAGTCAGCTGGAAAACTCAAGAGTGAGGGCTTCTCATTGAGGAAATTGCTAGATAGAAAGTTACTGGAAAAATGAAGATTCTAGTTCATAGGATTCCTGGGCTTAGTGCTGTATTTCTCACAGGAATATAAGAACTGCCCAGAGTATAATCTAACCAGTCACCTAGAGAAAAAGCTCAGAAAAAACAACGCCCCAAAACAAACAAACAAACAGTTCTGAGATAATCTTGAAGGTTCAAAGTTTGTCTAGAAGACTAGAGCTAAGAAACTGAAGGAAAGAATAGCACATTAAAGTAGAGAACAGTGTCGCAGGAACAGAAGTCTATACATCAGAGTGACCCTGTATCCAACTTCTCTTCAACCCTAGATCTAATCTAGCAACAATTTTTGTTGGCTTCACTGTCAGTAAATATCCAAAATCCCATCACTTCTTACCACCTCCATCACTACCAACCTGGTCCCCATCATCACCTCTTGCTTGGATATTTATTGCAATAGCCTTATCACTCGTTCTCTGTTCTTATCTTACGACGCCGAAACACATGCTCGGTCTAGCAGTCAGAGTAATCCTTTAAAATATAAGTCAGATCATTTAATTCCTTTACTCAAAATCCTCCAATAAAGCTTGAAGATCACTCAAAGTAAAAGCCAAAGTCCTTTGAAAAGCCTGTAAGGCCCTACAGGATCAGCCCCTTATCACCAGTTTGACCTCATCTCTTGTTGCTCTCCTCTTGTTGGCTCCCTTCTAGCTATCCCTCCACCAGGAATTTATTCCCTTACATATCCACATGGTTTGCTCACTTCACTCCCTCCATTCCTTTAGAAAGCCTTTTCTTACCACTCTATAAAAAACCAGTCTCATCTTTACTGCTTCCTGATTTATTTTTCTCAGTACTACATACCACTGTCTAACATAGTACATGTAACGTACTACACATCTATTTGATTGCTTTTTGTCTCCTGGTCACCCTTACCCCAAGAACATGAGTTCCATGAAGCCAAGGACTTTGTCTCATTTCACTGATGTATTCTTTATTGCCTGTATTAACAGTGCCTGACACATAGAAAGCATGCAATAAATATCTGCTGAATGAATAAATTGAATGAGTAAATAAAAATTGGTGGACAGGGAAAGATTAACATTTTCTTTATTCATATTTCTTTTATTTAGCTTTATTACAATAAGCCTGCATTACATTTACAATTAAAATCCAACAACTTTTAAAAAATGTATCATATGAAGCAATTTATTTTAAAGACATATCTTATAAATGGAAAGACATCCTATGTTCATGGATAGGAAGACTTAATATTGTTTAGATAGCAGGAGTTACCAAATTGACTTATGAATTCATGTAATACCCATCAAAATTCCATCCGGTTTCTTTGCAAAAATCGACACAATAATCTTGAAGTTCATACAGAAATTCAAGAGTACCAGAATAGCTAAAACAATCTTGAAAAAGTAAAGGAACCAAGTTGAAGGACTCTCACTTCTCAACTTAATACAAAGCTACAAAAATGAAGACACTGTGGTACTGACACAAGGACAGACATGTAGATCTATGGAATAAAACTGGAAGATCAAAAATAAACCCATATATTTATGGTCAATTGATTTTTGACAAGGGTGCCAAAATCACTCAATGGGGGAAAGAACGGTCTCTTTAACAAATGGTTCTGGGACAAGTAGACATCTACATGAAAAAGAGTGAAGTTGAACCCCAACCTCACATCATACAAAAAATGAACTCAAAATGGATTAGAGATAGCTAAATTTAAGAGCTAAGCCATAAAACTTTCAGAAGAAAATATAGATATACATCTTCCTGACCTTGGATTAGATGACCATTTCTTAGATATAACACCAAAATCACAAGCAACTAAAGAAAAAATAGGTAATTGAGGCTTTATCAAACTTAAACGTTTTTGTGCTGCAAAGAACATCATCAAGAAAATGAAAAGGTAATACAAGGAGTAGAAGAAAATACTTGGAAATCATGTATCTGATAAGAAACTTGTATTCAGAATATATAAATGACATTTACATCTCATTATAAAAAAAAAGACATTTCTCCAAAGAAAATATATAAATGGCCAATAAGACATGAAAAGATCATCAACATCATTAGTCACCAAAAAAATGCAGATCAATACCACAATGACGTATCACTTCACACCCACTAGAATAGTGAGCTTTACCTTGGAAAATACTGAAGGATGGATTGATACCTAATCAGCTTGGAGAATCATGGTTCTCCTCTAGCACAATTGGGAGCATCAGTCTGTGATCAAACATGTCAATTACATTCCTCTAAGAACTTACCACACTGTAGTTCTTCAGGGCCAGGTTGGCTTTTCCCATGTGAAAATATGCTTTTGTGCATTTTTCATCACACTGCATAAAAGAGAATGACTGATCAGAAGTTTTAGAAGATGTGAAGTCATTTGCCACTACCCTCACTACACAGCTAAAAGAGTTAAGGCAAAGCTTTGATTCTCAGGGCAACTACCAGAATTGACAAAACTTTTCTGTGCATTTGTGACCAAACTAATTGATGTCTGCAAGGAGCCTGGGTGCAGCAGCAAGCTCTTCACCAAATTAATTAATGATACCTGCCACTTTTCATTTCCATTTAATGAGATGCAATCAGGAAGCAAACCCTCAGTTTAGAAGAGCTCTTAACACTGGCAGAACATTAGAATCATCTAGGATGCTTGTGAAAGTCCTGCCGGCCCTGCACCCCACATCAATTACATTATACTCTGGGATAAGACCCAGGCATCAATAAGTTTTTAAGCTCTCTAGGTGAGGTAAATGTGCAGCTAAGTTTGAGAGTCACTGGTTTACTAGAAGAGAACTTACTCTAAGAAAATAGCTGAGGTTACCATTACATCTTAGTGGGCCTGGGAAGTCCCTCCTCCCAAATAAACCACAACATATGTACTGGGACCTTCTGTTCATACTACTTAAGATTAGTAGGGATGCCACCTTCAAAAGGCAGGATTGAAACTTATGGCTGAAACTAGACCATTTACACAGGGGGCCCCGCACCTGCCTGACCCTAGTCATTATAACTCCACAGGGAATGATTTGACAGAGACATACACTAAAATCTAAGACATCCAGTTAATAAACATTGATTGAACTTCTTTTATATGCAAGACATTATGCCAAATCAGATGCCCTTCAAAGGTTTAGATATGAAGAGGTTAAGAGTTCAAGCTCGCGAGTCTAAAATGTCCTGGGTGGATCCTTGTTCTGCTACTCAGCAGAAGTGGCATGTTGTTGGCCAGGCCACCTAACTTTTCTGACACTCATTTTCCTCACCTGGAAAATGAAGACAATAATAGTATCTCTCTCAGGTTGTTGTGAGAAAGAAATTACGTAAAACACTTGGTGTGGCTCTGGGTAACAGAGTATTAGCTGCTATTGCTGCAGGTATATCAGCACCAATTCATTTCAGAGCAAAAGAGAAAATCTAAATTTAATAAAAGAGAGCAGTAATAATAAAAGAGAGAAGAATAACAATAATAATAAAAGAAAGAACAATAATTGTTGGAGAAGCTTTTAGAGATACACTCTTGTGTATACCATTTCCCAATTCACCGCTAAATGAATGGAAGTCATAATAAAAATAAATGTGCATGATTGTTCAGCCCAAACCATGTGCCAGGCACTAAGCTTTATGGTTCATATGGATGATCTCACAGAAGCTTTCAAACAACTCTATGAAGCAGATACAGTTATTATGCCTATTTTACAGATGTGAAAACTAGGGGTTGGAGAGGCCCAAGGTCACATAGATAACAAGTGGAAGAGCTGGAATTTGAAATTTGGCCATTAAACTCTCAAGGGTTTAAAAATGACACCAAATCTCCTTCAGAAAGGTGCCACAGAAAAGAGCATATAAATGCTATAGAAAATGCTACTGAAAAAAATCAGTGGAAGAAAATATGCTTTAAAATGCAGTCTTTAAAAGGGTATGCAAAGGTGGAGGGATCTGGGCTGAGTCTTAGTGACATGTAGAGGTGAAGAGAGGAGGATGGAGGGAGAGCGGGCTGGGCAAGAACTTGAGGGAGGAGAGTACAGGCGGCTTTGGGGACAGTCCAGCCGGGATTGAGGGGCAGGTGCTGGGTGGAGAGAAGATCCCATCTTGAGCCACACTGGAGGAGGGTGAGTCACCAATGGCAGTGTGGAGGTAAGCTGGTAGGAAGGTGGCATGCAGATGTGATCAGAGGAGGGAAAGGCTGAACAAGAGGTATGGTGGCCTGAACAATGAGAGATGAGTAAGGAGAGCAGAACAATCACTTAGAACAACGGTTAATGTCTGAAGTCCTGGTGACAGTGGGAGGGAAAGGAAGTGCAGATGCCAGAGCTATGTCAAAGAAAGATCTGACCAGCATCAACTAACTATCAGTGATAAGGGTGATGGAGGATGTGAAGTCAAAACCAGGGGCCTAGATACCTGAAAGACGTGGTGTGTCATTAACAGAAAGAGGTCAGCTAGGGCAGGGAGTGGGAAAGGCTGAGTGAGAAGATGAAGAGTTGGCTTCTAGATATACTGAGTTTCAGATGACATCAAGACTATCAAAAGGCACCCGCAGGAGGCAGCTGACATGCAGCCCTGGAGCTGGGGAAGGGGAGACTGGGGAAGTAGGTCTGAGAGCCATTTGCAGAGATGAGAGTTGAGCCCATGAGAGGAGAAGAGAGCTGTCAAGGAGTAACTGTACAGAGACAAAAGACAGGGAGCAGAGGGGTGACCCCTCATGAATTCACAAAGGATAAAATTGAGGAAGCAGGAAATGGATGGTTAAAGAGAAAAGAGGAAACTCCAGCACTTCAGCTCATGAAAGCCAAATATTCACAGTACATTCACTAGCCGAGCACCAGGGTTACAGCAGGTGGGGGAAACCGAGCCCCAAGCATTAAAGCCTTGTCCCCGACCTATCGTGTGTCACCGTGAAGTGCGGATAGCTGTGAATTTGCCTTCCTAAGACAATGATGTAAAAGGCTGCTAATGGATTTTTCTCACTAATAGACCCATTCTCCTTTGACCATGTGTCAACCCTCACGAGAATGTTCTTGGGTGAACCCCAGCTTCCCTTTAAAGGAATCCTGCCTTCAGAGGAAGATGTATTTCATTGTGCAAGAGGTGTTCTGCTGAGAAAGAAATAATTCTGGTCCTAATTGAAACCAGCTTTGCTGCCTTATCTTCCTTGACAAGAAACATCAGTCTTGAAATATCATCACATAAGCTTGTCTCTACCAATTTAAAAGTGTCAAAAAAGATTACATTGGCATGAAAGTACTAACAGTATTAGTAATGGAGTGCCAGTGACATTCGCTATTGATACATTAATTTTAAAGACAGCAAAAGTTTTAAATTCACAGCTGCAACATAAAACAAATCATTATTAGTTTTTAGAACTCTTTGTTCATTTTTTTTTCTCATTTCTCCAAGTGTTTACCCAAACCTCTTCAACTGAGAGCCTCGCTGGGCATTTAACAAGATTGGCTGCTGAGTGTCAGCGTTTTTTAATGTCAGCTCCATTGGGCCTGCTTGGCCTTGGTTTCACTGTTAATTACATTGTACTTCAATTAACATTTGGGAACAGGCCAGTGTGTTATCCTGAATCAGCATGATGGTATGTCTGCCCCTTTGGCCTTTTTCATATCAGAAAAGATACTCTTGGTGAACCTGTGAGGAGATCATGTTTCTTCCACAGAAGGGAAAGACATCCACACCCAGGAATTATGGGGTTCAAAGTTGCAGTGGAGAGGCCCTCTATAGAGGTTAAGAGCATGGGCTTAGAGTTAGACAGACACTAGCTTCATAATCCTGCACAAGGTACTTAATTAATTACTGAGGCTTGATTTCCTCGTCAGAAAAATAGAGAAAATAGTGACACTGAACAGAACAGAATAGAATTTTGTGAGCACGCAGCAAATGATGTTGTTTGCTGTTATTACCGGAAAAACCAAGGAAAACATCCTTGCCTCTCTCTTCTCCTGCAGAATAATGGTAGAAAAAGAAATCATTATCAAGCAAGGCGACAAAGCAGGTTAGTGGACCTATGATGGAGCTGTGAAGAGCTTGACGTCATCAGCTTCGGCCCCAACTCTTATAACTTAAAGACTACACCCATGCAATGAAACAAAATTTGCCACACATTGTATCTTCTAAGGGATAAAGAAATTAGACACTCCAGATGTCAGTGTTAAGAGGATCCCTAGTGTTTTATGAATGATTATAAGCAGAGGTGACTTTCTCATTCATCCCGGTTTCCTTTGCTTACCCTCTCAATAAGAAATAAAGCAGATATGGCCAGTATGCTGCTAGGAAAGTGTCCTCTTGTCTTGCGACATACTCATTAGGCTAGGGTAGCTGCACTGTACCCAAGAATTGAAGCCACAGGATAAACTTGGCACATTCTCCTGGCACCTCAATTTTACTTGATTCTAAGTTATTGAAAATAATGCTGTTACATCAAAACAGACAGATAACTTTCATGAAGTGCTGTGCAAAATTAACAAGGTTTTTAAGGTAAAATGCACATCTTAAAAGAAATTTCATGCTTTCTGCTTCTAGTCCCCCTTGAGGGGCTCATGTCCATTCTCCTCTGCTGTTAGCAGCGAGTGCAGAAGTCTGAAAAGCACTAGTTTTGGTTATTTAGTTAAAACCCCCGTGACAGAGTAATTCAGGGGAATGTGGATTAAGGGTTACTTAAATATTTGGTCATGTCCCTAAAAAGTGGTTGTGTTATTTCTCTTTTAGTAACTCTTAACATTTCCACCAACAGTCTTTACGTCTATGCATCTTTCACCATTTATTCTGGCAGATTTCAGAGGAAATGCCATGCGTAGAATTATTTTATCTGCCCAAGGCCTGACTAAAGTTGAAAAATAGGAATTCTTTCTTCTGATTATTCCTCTACAAATAGAGGATGTTATATTTCCAAATTATTAGGGCTGGAGGAAAAAAACACAAACTGACAAGGAAGAACAGCATTGCAGCCTTGCAGAAATCAGCTCCAATGGCTGGCTCCGGAAGAGAGAAGGAGGCATTTCCACTAACACATAGAACAAAGTGTCTGATAACACAAGAGTAAAGAAGAAGCTGTAGTAATATAAGACACTGAAAATTCAATAGCAGCAGCTCCCTGGATTGCTTTCTAGGAACTAGGCACTTTCTGTGCATTGTCATGACCCTCCTAACAATTCTATTCTATCCAATTCTATTCTATCCCATTCTACAGATGAAGAAACTGAAGCTCTGGCTACAGAGGCTATACCCTTTCCTATCTTGATACACTGACATCTGCCTTCTATCTACTTCAGCCCAATACCATCATGTGGGAAAAGAAATACTCTCTTACCTTGAGAGCCCATTCACAATCCACCAGTGCCTTCTCATAGTTCTTAAGTTTCATATAAGCCTGTAATGAAACCAACAGCTGATATTCACACACAACTCTGCATCAGGCAGTTTTCAGTTCACGCAGAAAGAACATTCGAACAGTAGAATGTCAGCGAGAACTATCCCCTACCTGGATCAGTCATGGTCCTGCCAGGAAACAGATGGCACACTTACACTGGGCAACTGAGAGCTGAATACAGGGACCTCTTCCACGGTGAAGGCAGGGCTTAGGGAACCTGACAAGGGATGCTACAGAATCTCAGAGCTAGCAACAGTGGACAGCCATTACCACTGCTGTAACGGAAGGGGCAGAAGGAGGGAGCAATGAACACAATGGGAGAGGATAGCTCTGCGAAAAGAACGGCCTGACATGAGCTGAGGCCTTCACTAGAGCCAAAGGCCAGGAGACTAATACCCAATCTCACTTTTCCTCCTTCCTTCTTATTTTATTGGCTGAATGCAAATGGAGGCTAAAAGGCTGGGAAGCCAAGGAGCCAGTCCACACAGGTCAGCCCTCCAGGGCACAGAGCAAGGAAGGATCTAGAGGGACACAGAAAATACCCAGCTCACTAGCCACATCCAAGAAGGAAGAGCTGGATTCTGGAGTCTACCCTGCTGTGAATGTTCCAGAAAAACACCAAATGATAAAGGGAATAAAAAAGACAGATAATTAGAGCCCTCATACACTGCTGGTGGGAATTAAAATGGCATAGCCCCTCTGGAAGATAGTCCGGAAGTTCTTCAGAAGGTTAAGTATGTTATCATATGACCCAGTAATTTTATTCCTAGGTATATACCCAAGAAGAATATAAACATACATCCATACAAATGCTTACACATGAATGTTCATGGCAGAATTATTCATGATAGTCAAAAGACAACAATCCAAATGTCTATCAGTGATGAAGGGATACATAAAATATGGTATATCCATACAATGGAAAATTATTCAGCAATAAAAAGAAATGAAGAGTTGATACATACCGTAACATGGATGAATCTTAAAAACATTATGATAAATGAAAGAAGCCAGTCACAAAAGGACAAATGTATGATTTCATTTATATAAAATGTCCAGAACAGACAGGTATAGAGACAAAAAGTAGATTGGTGATTATCTCGGGCTGAGAGTAGCAATGGGAGGATTGGGGGAGTTGACAGGTAAAGATGGAGTTTTTTGGGGGATGATGATGAAATGTTCAAAAATTGTGATGGTCGCACAACTCTGTGATTATACTAAAATCCCCTTAAATTGTGTACTATAAAAGGGTGAACTGTATGGTATGTGAATTATATCTCAATAACGCTGTTATCAGAAGATAATAAAAAAGCTCTGCTTCTGTCCTCCCGAGCACAGCAGAAAAAAAATGAAATAAGTAGAGTGACATATGAGAGTCAGAGCATCACCATGAACCCTTAGTATCAAATGCCTGGGGCACTCTTTTAGATCCCTTAGAATTGGGGAAAATCTTGAAAATCAAGAATTGACTCAGAATTCTGTGATCCATTCAAACTGAACTGATTGAGAACTTGGTTAAATGTTTCCAAGAACTAGAGGAATATAAACAAATGAAAGACTATTTATAAACAAGCACAATGGCTACTATAACCTCTCTATTAATTACTGGACACAGTAAGTGGTCAATAAAGTCTTATCAAATTGCACGAAGTAGCCTTGAAGCACTCTTCTTCTGGAAAGCTCCCTGAGAGGCAGCACTGATCATCCCATTTGTACGAAAGGATAGCCAAGCACCAGGAGCAGTGGCTTTTCCAGGGTTCCATCAGTCACCAATAATAAAGCCAGTACTACATGTAGGATTGTCCATGATCAAAACTGTACCAGGGCATTGCAACACTCTTAACAACAAACCTGATGAGATATTTGCATGGACAAGCCAATTGTGGGGTTAATGTTGCAACTCACAGGTAATCTAAGTATCCAATCCAAGTGAGAAGAGAGCAGGCAACAGCCAGCAAATGAATTGAAATCATGCCGCCCTTGGCTCCCACAGCAAGGAAGCTGCAAGTGGTACTTTCATTAACTCACGTTCTGTAGCAATTAGACAAGATGACTCTTTGAGCTATCTGTTCTGTAAAGCATCATCCTTTCCTCCAGGGTCTCAGGTTTCATTTGAAAATTAGGGGATGTGAGGAGGAAGCTGGCATCATTCTAGACAGCTGTGGCCATGATTTCATGGCACTATTATTCAGGATACATGCAGACTCTGAAGAAGTCTTTATGGGTTGCAACAATTTCTCCACACGGCCTTTTACTTTTTTTTTTCTTTCTCTCTTAAGGCTTGGATTAAACACCCTATAACTTCCTCAATCTCTTGCTTTTGCACATTTTAAAAAAGAACTACTTTTTCCAAATAGCAATTAAACTCCAGATTTATCTAAATTATACCGGCAATCTATTGATCATAACATTAACTCCAGGGGAAAAACAAAGCAATGAAAGGTCAGGTTTTCTCTCTAGCAAGAGGAAATTTACCGGGTCCCTATTAAGTGTTTTCTAACACTGCATGCATACAGGGGAAGCATTTTAAAAATAGTCAAAGGTTCAAACAGTTTGTAACACCAGGGAGTACATTTTCCATTTTTTTGTCTCTGCATAAGTTTTCTCCTTGGGAAAGCTGGGAGGAATCACTCCCTCAAACCTTTTCATTACATTTCCTTATATTTATCCACATTCATTCTTAATGTGATTCTTCAGAACTAATCAAAGTGCTGCTTAAAAATGAGTGCAGTGAAAATATAACTAATTCAGATGAATCAGAGTATAGACAGTCTGAATTAGATATGTCTGAATTACATAACTTTTTTAAAGCAATTCAATTTTATTGCTTTCAAATAACTTCAGAGTAACACAACTGAACAAGCATCAGTAGGCAGATGTTTTTAGAGACCAGATTTGGTAATAAATAAGAAGGAACTATAATTATTCTATTAATTGCTTGTATTTAAGCGATGCTTCTGAATTGTCAACAGAAACTTAACTCCCTTAATTGGACTTATTGTGCTTCCAATGTTATGTAACTAAAAAAGGATTTATTGAACATCTGCCAGAAATAAAGCATTAAGGGAAAAAGTATATGGCAGTTTTTGCCCTCAAAAAGTTTATAATCTTGTTCGGGTAATGCAATGTACTGTTAAACCAACCTCTGGCCATCTTTTTTACCGATTCACTTCCTTATGACTAGTTTTCTCCAAAATTGGGATAGTGTAAGTGACACTTCAACTCTAGTCTAACTTACCCAAATTGCTAAACTAGTGAGATTATACTGCTTGGATTTATTTATCATTAAGTCACTATCACTCCCCAGACATTTTGGCCTCTGAATGTCCTGTTTCTTGCTTCCAATCCTCTTCCTCAACATCCCAGAGTCAGACATTCTTAATCTCGAGTTAGGGAAATTGGAGCTGATGAGGACTCTGCTGCAGCCTCTCCCTCTTGCAAATGACAAGGCATCAAGTCCACCTCACACAGGCCCTGCTGACATATTCTGACCATGGGGTAATCATGTCCATGAATCTGCCAAATTTTCAGGCCTGTCCAGCAGAGAACTCTACCACACAGAAACTAAACTGCTTTTCAAACACAAAGTCACAGGTGATGGTTTTGTTTCAGTTGAGAGCTCAGTTGAGAGCTATCAGCCTATCCCTTCATTAAGTGGTAAATAAACATCTGGGTGGTTTTCACCTGGTGTTCCAGGAAACTGAGCTTATTTGTGACACATACTAAGGTATAAAAACTTTAAGAAACCCAAAATTTCCAAGAAATTGGTTCTAGGACCACTGGCTATCCACTTTACCCCTGTCGCAGAATCTTAAAGAGAGACTGATACAACGAATGAGAAACTAATAGGAGGGCATCTCCTAGGAGTTAAGACTAGTACCAAAAAAGGAGGCTGAAGAAATCTGTTGGTAGTAGAATTCTAAGGTCCTATAGGTCATTTCATTCCACTAGTTTTCTCCTTTATCCACAGGGACAAGTGTATGGTCACCATCAGTGATATGATGGAATTGACTTATACTATGGAGACAGCTGATAATGGGCAATTCTTCCCAAGTCCTCCTGCAGTGATTTCAATATTTGCATCATGGAAACTGGTAAATGCTATGTATAAGTCAGCTCCTCCCACACCCAAAACAAGAGCCAGTTCTTATAAACATTTCCCAGCCCAACATCTAGTCTCATCTTTGTTTTCCCAGGTTTGGTGGCAACTATTCCCTGAGAAAGCCCCATGGACACATCCTCGCCTCACTGACCTGGGCTCGGTTGGTGTACAGCACTTTCACGTCCTTCAGCTTCTCCAAACCCTCACTATAGTGCAGGATAGCTGTTTCATAATTGCCTTCAGCAAATGCTTCATTCCCTTTTTCTTTTAGGGCTATGGGAATATAAGTCACACAGGTGAGCTCTCACCACACATCAGAAAATCTCTCAGACTTTATTCCCCCGATTTTCCAATTCTACTTTGAAGGTCTTCACTTCTATTGACCCTAAAGGGACTCGACACTTGTTTTTCTCTGCAGATATTTCAGGACCAGCTTCTTCAAGTATATTTTTTTCCTCCAAATCCATCCATGTCTTCTAAGTAGATTCTCAGAAAAAGTAAACGTTTCTGCACCGAGGCTCAGAACCATACTAAGCTTGCCACAGAGACCAAATCTGTGCATTTGGTGTCTCATAAAGAGGGTCAAATAATTAATTTTCCCAACAAATATGGAATCATTCAGACCTGCAGCACACACAGCCCTGGGTGGTATAAAATAAATGGAAAACATTCTTCTATCATATATATCTCCCCACAACATACACAATCCCATCGCTTCCTTTTCCTTGATTTCTCCTCTCTTTTCTCACAGCTGTTTTATTCTTCTTTTCCACTTCTTCATCTATGCCTTAGGCTAGCCAGTGGCAGCTCACTCTCACCCCCCACTACTTCCTGAGCACTGTTTAGTACGATTCACTTAGCTCTGCTAAGTGCACAGGGATGCTTTAGAAAAGAGGTTTCACTGGAGGTAGGCATATCCTACCCCCTGCTTGTTGCAGCAGGAACAGAGAAGAGACTACCAATGATTTCCTTCTAGCCAAGTCCCATTGCCTCGAGCCCATCACAAACCTCACCAGTGGGAATCTAGATGCCCTCAAATGTCAGCATACAGGCTTTCGTGTGCTCTTTCTAGCACAAATCATCCCACCATTGAAAAGTAAGGACTGACAATTACCATCTGCTAAGACTTTGTTTTCCCTTCTTCTCTTGGCTCGTTCCTTTGCATCCTTCTCCACAGATGCCAAGAAGGCCTCTGACAGCAGAGTAATTTCAGATATTAAAAAGAAAAATCCAAATACTATAATCAGTTATTTAGCTCAAATTCGGAAGAGTTACTTTAGAGTCACACGTATGCATATGCACACAGGCGCACACACACGCGCACACGCAATTCTGAGGCAACTAAAATGACATTTTCTTAATTTGACATTAAATGGTAATCTGTGTGCTTTATTATTATACATGATGGCTATGACTGTGCTTCAAATTTGAATTATGTCTTTTAAAAGAGTTTTTCTTTGAAGACAGATTTTTTTGTTCTGTTTAGCATAATGAGCTTCTGAGCTGAGCAACAGAGAAACTATCTGGATCCCTTGAACAGGGTAAATTGGATGATACAGAATAAATGAATTGAGTTTACCAAAGGTTGACCAACAGAAAATAGAGAAAAACCTCTCAGGGACGTTCCCGCTGACCACTAGTAACAGAATGGGATGATCAGTAGGTTTTTGTTCACAGGTTGTTTGTAAGCCAAGAGGCAATAATTTAAAGGTCTGGGAGCTACACTCAATCAAAACTGGTCCTATATAAAGAATAAAAATTGGGAAGAGAGATGCTATCCTTACCTGAGTTTACTTCTTCGGCACTCTGTAGATGTAGGTTATCATAAAAACAAAGAAACAAATTTCAAAAACCACTCTCTAATTTATATGCATATAAACCAAGAAGGCAAATCAATTACAAACAAGAGGTCATTTCCTTTAACCATCAAAACTGAAGAGATCAGAATTCAGGGGGCTTGCTTTAAATCAGGAGATCTGATTATGGGCACAATTGCTATGGGACCGAGTCTGCAAAATAAGGCTGCCCAGGTCAAGAGACCTCAGCTGTGGCTTATGAGTTGGAAATGAGTTAGAATACATTACCTTAAAAGTACAGCTTAAATATATCACACAAGCTCAGGGGGTGGAGAGGCGAAGTTTTCATTAAAATAGATCCAAAGGGTTGTTTAAAGATAACCCAGAAAGATCAAAGGAAAAAAATCAAATTTTATACTTTCTTATAAAAAATAAATCTAATGAATCTAAGAAACAAAAGACCATTATAGCCTCGCCGGACAGTTTGAGACGAAACTACTGCCTTGGTGTAGGTCTTCTCACTGTCTGTACTTATATAACTTCTCAATAGAAAAAGAAACCTTCACAGCAGTTTGTGGAGGACTGATCACAGTTTTATTCAAGGTGGTCCTGCATTCATCCTCCTCCTGGTCTTCCTCCATAAGCAGTAGTCTCTTTTCTGTCTCCAGGACAGCGTTCTGTTGCACAACTGGGTCATCAGAATTCATCTCCTGAATTAAATTGGCTAGAGAAGAAATCAGATGTGACTTAATCAAACAAGATATTCAAAAGACTCTATTCACTAGAAAGGATGGTGCATAAAATGTATGGGAAAGAACTTAAAGAAAAAAAATAGCGCAATCAAAAGCAAAATAGAGCAAGTAGAACCAATGAGAAAAAATTAACATATATATATATATATTTATATATTTTGCCTAGAAAAAGTTGCAGGTGAGGGGTAGCTATTAGCTTTAAGGAACAGAGTTTTAAGCCATTATTCAATTCAACAATAATTTATGGAGAGCTCATTATTAGATATTACATTGATGTTATAGATAACAATGATGAATAAAAAAAGATCCTTTTTTGAAGAGTTTATGAACTTGTGTGGGAGACAAACATGTAAGTATAGGCAGCTCCGAAATCACAAAACAACAGCCCTTAACCCTATTCTCACCTGTCTTCACTGTACTGCCTATCCAGCTTAGATTCCACAGTCAATCACTCGGCAGTCAGCCTGCCCACACACTCAACTCCCTTGCCCCACTATCCCACCTAACAGACAAAATTCCAGCTCTACATGATTCCAATTACCCAATTCTCAGTCTGTATTAGGAATGCTAAGTACTGAGGGAGACAGATAGATGCCTGGGGGACTGGTCCAAACTCAACTGGACCTTCAGTGATGCCCAGCAATCCTTGTTATCCTAGGCAAGATATCCTATCATTCCCCCAATGACTTTTAACAGTTTGCAACCTGAACCTGACCATCTCAAAAAGATGACCTTACTTATTAATTCAGAGAGGACAGAGATGCCATCAACTTCCTGCCACTAAAACTACAAAACTGCTATACCTACATCTATCCTTCCTTCCTATCAGGAAAAAGTGCCCATTCTTCAGTGAGGTTAGTCCCTCATCCTGGGCCCAAGATTCCATCGTCATGTTTTGCATAATCAGGAACCCTGCATCACCAATTAATAATCCTCTGCACAATATTTTCAACCTATTCCATTTGACCAGCTTCTTCCCAAACGTATTTATGTACTTTAAATCTCTCCTAATACTGTCTCCTCCCTTTCACAATGAAACTCCTTAAAGACATTTTCCTGTTCCAATTTCTTCATTTCCCACTGACTCTTCAAGGAAATTTGAAATTTTTTAATTGTACAATATTTCAAGCACACAGAAAGTAATATAACATTTTTGTTTCTATGCCATTTATAAGTTAATGGTATCTTTTCTCCAGCATGTTTTAATGCTTAGTATTTGTATCATTTAGATTTTGCTGCATCACACACCACGTCAAAACTTAGTGGTTTGAAACAAGCCACCATTTCTGTGGCTTAGTTTACAATTCTCTATGTCAACAATTTGAGCTGGATTCAGCTGGCCAGTTCTTCCAGTTTCAGCTGGACTCACACATATATCCATAGTCAACTGTCAGTCATCTAAGTGGCTCTGCTTTAGAAAGTCCGTTGGCTGTTGGCTTGAGAAATGCGAGCAACGAGGAGAAGTGTGTCTCACCTTCTCATGAGTGGCATGAGTGCAAGCGCCAATTCACATGCACTTTTCAAGCCTCAGTTTGTGTCATGTTTGCAAATATCCTTTTGGTCAAAGTGAGGCACATGGCCAACCAACCCAGATTCAAGGGGTAGAGAAATAGGCTCCACCCTTGATGGGAAGAAAGGAATTTGTAACCATTCTTGCAATCTATCAGAATATTTGTGTATGTAATATTTAAACAATTTTTTAAAATAGTTGTATAAAATGTGCATTCGTTTGCAACTTACTTTTTTCTCTTAAGATGCTTTAGAGATTTGTTCTTGATACATATGGTTCCAGTTGATTCATTTAAACCATTACATATACCATAGTTACTCCATTCTCTTATTGATAGCCAGGTGGTTTTTAATTTTAGTTTTTTCTAAAGTAAATAAATGCTGAATTGAATACCTTTATTTACATATTTCCCTGAGCACGTATGTTACAAATCCTTCAGGATGTGGCTGTACCAATTTTTACTCCTACAAAAGTGTACAAGAGGGAGTTCCCATTCTTCTACATTCTTGTCATCAGTTGCTAGGTTAAACTTTTTAATTGTTGTCAATGTAATGAATGGGAATGGTATCTCATTAATGGTTTAATTTGCATTTTGCTGAATGTGATTGGAATTGAGCATCCTCTTACTGATTTGCACCCATTTGGATTTCTATGAAGAGCCTACTCCTATCTTTGGCCTATTTTCTATTGGATCATTGTCTCTTTCTTATTAGTTAACATAATTTCTTTTCAAAAAACAATTTCTTTTTTTAAGAGACAGTCTGGCTATGTTGTCGCCGCCGGATTTGAACTCCTGGGCTCAAGCGATACTCCTGCTTCAGCCTCCTGAGTAGCTAAGACTACAGACACACACCACCATGCCTGGTTGATTTGATTGTGCAACAGGGGAGTTCTCTCATCCCCCTCACAGGACATGCGACAGGGGTGTGGCTTGCCTATTCAGTCACCACCACTGCTCAAACCCCAGGGGAGGAGGAGAACATAGAGGGACAAGTGCAGGAGCCCAACTGGGAGCGTGTTACAGTGTGTCCTTTTAGCCCTGCCATCTGTGGACGACTTGAGTGTTAACCAGCTTGACGGATCCTCTGCCTTTTCACAAGGGCAGAGGGAAGTGACGGCTTTTTGTATCCTGAGCTCTTGCCCAGTGTCCCCGGAAGAACCGGGTCACACACAGGCTTGAAGGATGAATGTGGGGTTTTATTGTGTGGTGGAAGTGGCTTTCAGCAGGATGGATGGGGAACTGGAAGGGGGGATGGAATGGAAAGATGATCTTCCCCTGGAGCTTGGCCATCCAGGGGTCAAACTCCCCTCTGACTGCTCCCAGCCAAACTCCTCTCAGCGTTCAGACATTCCTCCTCTTTGCTCTGCTGTGTCGTTCTGCCATTTGTCTGCTTGTGTCCTCATCTCCTCACCTGCTTGTCTGCTTCTGGAGCCTGCAGTTCAGGTTTTATATGGGCACAGGATAGGGGAGCATGGCGAGCCAAAAGGCAACTTTTTGGGCACGAAAACAGAAATGCCTGCTCCCACTTAGGGCTGCAGATCTCCAGGCTCAAAGGTGGGGTCTTTGCCAGCGAACCACCCTCTCCTACCCACTATTCCCCTGTGTCCTATCCTTATCAGTTGTATATTCTGGACTGGTTACATGTATTTCCAAGCATCTTCCCCTTGGGTATGCTTTGTCTTTTCACTTGTTTTTATGGAATATTTTGTTGAAGAGATTTTCTTTTTAATTTTAATGTGTTAAATATACCAATCGTTTCCTTTACAATTTAGGCCTTTTGTGTCAGTAAGGTTATAAATATACTATTTCATGGTATCTTATAAAAGTTTTAAAGTTTTTTTCTCATTAAGGTATGTAATTCACCTGGAGTTGACTTTCATGTAGGGCAGGAGCATTTGTTGAGAAGTCCCTGCCAGCAATGTGTCTCATCAGCTCTGTAATATGTGCGAATCTGCTCCAGGCTCTTCATTCCTTTCCCCTGATTGTCTTTTCCAGCACCAAAACCTCCATGCATTGATTACTATGGCTTTATAATAAATCTTGAACGTCAGGTAGGGAGAGTTGTCCTGCCTTTTTTCTTTTTTTTTTTTCCTGCAGAGTTTTCTTGGCTCTTGCTAGTCCTTTGCTCTTCCATGTAAACTGTGGAATCAGCTTGCTGAATGTGAGTACACACTACTTTGGGGGTTTTGATCTAAATTGCATTTACTGTATAGAATATTTCAAAAATCGACATCTTTAACAAATAAGTCTTTCTATGATTAAATATGTCTCCATTTATTTAGTTCTTCTTTCATGTCTTTTAATTAACTTTTTTTTATTGATTCAACTCCACACTTTATTCTAATTTCATTGCTTTTCTCCCTAATGTCCTTTTTCTATTCCAGGAGCCCCTCCAGAACACTATATGACATTTAGTCATGTCTCCTTAGGCTTCTCGAGGCTGTGACCATTTCTCAGCCTTTCCTTATTTTGATGACCTTGATAGTTTTGAGTAGTACTGATCAGGTATTTCATAGAATACGTTGCAATTTGGGTTTATCTGGTATTTTTCTCATTATTAGACTGGGGTTACAGGATTTGGGGAAAAAGACCATGGCACATTATGGCATATCAAGGATGCATGCAATCAGCGTGATTTATCAGGAGGTTAACCTTGATCATCTGTCTGAAATTGTGTTTGTCAACCTTTTCCACTGTAAAGTTACTTTCTTCCCTCCCTTTCCATACTATACTCTTTGGAAGCAAGTCACTAAATGTATCTCACATTTAAGGGGTAGAGATGCTCCATCTCCTTGAGGGAAGAGTCACTACATAAATTAGTTGGAATGGATGTACTGCTTTCAGGGTAAACACAAATTCCTTACCATGTTTTCCAAGGTCTTTCCTAATATGGCCCCTCCATATTCAGATTGGACTCTTCTCTCCTTGATCTCTTCTTTCCAGCTATATGGGGCTTTTTATTCTTTCACTTCCTCAAAAGCACCACACTCTTTCTTCACTCTTAGCTTTCCTGCCTCCTTACTTCCCACCCAGAATACTCCCCTGTCATCTCCCCAGTGACCAACTCCTACTCACTCTTCATATTTTGCCTAAATCTCACTTCTTCAGGAAAACTTTATTTGATTTCTGTTATGGACTAAATTGCAACCCCCCTGCCAAATTCACATGTTGAAGCTCTAACTCCTGGTATGATTGTATTTGTAGACAGGGCCTTTAAAGAAGTAATTAATTATTGCCCTAATCCAACATGACTAGTATCCTTATAAGAAGAGAAACACCAAATACATGCACACACAGAGAGATGACCATGTGAGGGCGCAGTGGGAAGGTGCCCATCTGCAAGCCAAGGAGAGAGGCCTCAGAAGAAACCAAGCCTGCACACACCCTGGTCTTAGATTTCTAAACTCCAGAACTCTAAGAAAATAAAGTTTTGTCATTTAAGCCAGCCATTGTCATTACAGCAGCCCTAGCAGACTAATACAACCTCCCAAAGCTGGGTTAGATCCCTACACTTTATAATTCTCTCTGTGTCTCATATTGCGCACTTGAAATTACTGTTTAATACCTGTTTTCTCCACTGCACTATTGAAACCATGAAAAGAGGTAATTCTTTGACTGTATTCTCTAGGGCCTACCAACACTCAACACATAGCAAGAGCCCAAGAAGTAAATGTACAGAATCTATATACATGTGGCTATATAAATTTAAATTAATTGAAACAAGCCACATTTCAAACCTGGGCTGCAGCCATAAACACACAGAATCCTAACCACACAGAGTGGAGCTATAAGCCACATTTCAAATACTCAATAATTATGTGGCTAGTGGCTACCATAGTGGACAGTGAGGATTATGGAAAATTTTCATCATCACAGAAAGCTCTATTGGACAGCACTGGTATAAATGATACGTGAATGAACTGTGAGTATCCATAAAAGTTAGCCAGGTTAAAAAAAAAGATGAAGAGGCAGTGGGAATGGCAAAGACCCAGTGCAGAGTGTGAAACACAGAGTATGTGTGGGGGAAACAATCAGCAGTTTATTGCTGCTCAAGCATGAGGTAGGGAGATATGAGAGAGGTAAGGACAAGGTCATGGGAGGACTTAAGTCCTGATGAGAGCTTGGGATTTATTGTGACTGCAAAAGGAATCCAAGCAGAGAAGTGTCTGGGTCAGATTTGCATTTTAGATACATTACTCTGTGGGGAGTATAAACCTGGAGATAGGAAAAACAATCAGGGGGTTGTTGAAATAGTCTGGGTGAGAGGAACCAGAACAAAGGGAGGGTTGGAGAGGACGGCTCTCCAACCAAACTAGATGGCTAACTGGATGCAGGGTTATGAGGTGGGAAGAGTCCCACATGCCTTGTACATTTCTAGATGGTGGTGTCACCAACTGAGACCAGGATGAAGGGGAGGGTACAAGAAGCAGGTTTTATTTGGGAGGGGGAGGGCAAAGGGGAGGGAAAGAGATGATGCCTCAATTTTGGACACATTTGAGTTATTTGTGGGATACAGTAGGTATGACAGTGATCATAGAGGCAGAGGCTCAGAAAAGAAGGCTAAGTGTCCACGTAGATGTGGGGGTCATGAGCACACTGGTGGCAGGTAAAGCTACATGTTTAGACCAGCTGAAGAGAAAGGCAGCAGTGGGCCAAGGCCAGAGTTCCATGGAACAGCATTCGGGGATGAGCAGGCCCATGGGGCACACAAGGCATTATACATGTATCATTTATGATGCCACCCAAACTAGCTTTAAAACCAGTTGATTCTATGAACGCAGACAATCTGCTAGAAGCAGCAATTTCAACGTATTTCTTGTATTTACTATGGAAGGTCTGTTTGCCTGTTGGTTTGTTTGTTTCTATACTCAAACAAGCTCCCTGAACAGGGACTGACAGGCTTGGAAATTCCTGAAAGTGACCTGTGGGATCACAGTACATATTCTTTGAAATCCAACCTGTCTGAGCTTGGGAAAGGACTTTCTCATCTAGAGGGAGAGAAGGGAATGACGATCATAAGCCATCCATGTAATTTGATGGATTCTAAAGGAAAGCCATTTGATTTTGCCTCTGCAGCTCTAAAACAGAAATGGCTCTACTCTAAAACGGGAGGAATCTCACACTGATCAACGAGGCTCTAGACCCTTGAAGGGAACAGCTAGGTTCATTGTTAGTGGGGAAACAGCAGCTCATTTTGACCGGATTCCACAAAGAAGGATACAAAATATGGAGGAAAACCATCAGCCTGAATTCCTATCAGAATGTTAACAGTTTCTCTGATACCAATTAACAGCCAGAAAATATGGCCCCAAGGCTATAACTTGCCTCTCAATACTCTTCTGTTTAATTTCAATTACATTTTTTCCCTGAGAGTTACAAACCTGTCAAGCCACCCAGGAACTCAGAGTAATCATTTCCCTTTATCTACTCCACCCCTCTAAAGCAAAAATTAATTTATGATTTACTAGTACTTACTGATTTCATCCACATTTTTAAGAAATTTCTGCAGATCTTTCTCTTGATCAGCATCCATTGTGAACCGGAATCCCTAAGGGATGCAGCGTAAATGATGAAATTAATAATAGTAAAGCACTAAACAGAATGGTCAGGCTTGTTAGCATTCTAAAACTAAGACAGTGATTATTTTTATGACAGTTTTGTTTATAAATGTTAATGAACAACAGTAGGGTGATCCGTTTCATTCCAACTGCTATTTAAGGCCAAGAGGCACTCATTTATGTGCGGCAATGCTTCCAGAAAGCTTCCAGCCTTCCTTTCAGTGCAGAAAACGCTCTGCAAATAGTTCTTCCAAAGCTAACATCAATCCCGGCGATTTAGGGACCTGGCATGGAGATGAGGAGAGAGCAGATGACAGGTTGCCAAGGATAGAGAAATACACTAACTCCTGACTTTGATCATGACAGGCCGGTCTAGTCAGAAACTTAAATGTGGATGTGTGACAGGTAACAAACTTGGGGCAATTTGCATCCAAATGTCCATACTTGTTTAAAATATGCCTTTGGCTTGTTTCTGAAGAGTGAAGAAAGGGTACAAATTGGCTGAAGGGATTAGAACATGATGTTACCATGCTCACCAGCACCTCTTCTGCTCTAGGTATCTTAGACATTATTTTATAGTTGTTTTTGTGCGAGAAGGCTCCATGGTGTACCCAGAGGTACTCAGTGCTTCATCCACAGATCATAAAAATCATCAGAAAGCTTGTTAAATATACAGCTTCCTCAGCCGTAGCCCGAGATTTTGAGTCAGTAAACCTGGGACAGTGCCTGGCCACGAATGTAGATTTTAAACGCTTTCCAGGTGATTCTGATTTACGGCCAGGTTTCATAGTAGTGTAACATGATTCTAACACGTAATCTGCCACGAACAAACTGCGAGTGATTTAATCTGAGTCTGGGTGTCCTTATCTCCACCAGTTACAAGCTGTGTGATTCTGGCTAAAGTCACAACCTCTCCGAGCCTCAGAGTCCTCACCCATACTATGGGAAGGTTAGAGAGAAACCACGAGGACTACTTTGGGGACTGATGTAAAGCACCAGGCACGGGATGAGCGCTCACTGTGAAGCATCCTTACCTATATAAAACGGGGTGGGGTTGCGGCTTAACTGAATGATCGGTAGAGTTTCTTCCAGGTCAAATCTTTTCAACTCCCACGGAACAGAGGCCCAGTCCAGTGAATTAACCTGCCCAACGGTATGAGGGTTAGAAGGCAGGCACGCGGGTGCAGGGACAGGAGACAACCCCTGTCTCCCAGGGCATGGATCTCAGGGTCCTCCTCACTGCCTGGCCAGTGCCACCTCCACGCTAGGGTGAGAAGGCCAGAGCCAGGTGACGGCGAAGCGACGCCGCCCTCGGTGTTTCACTCGGTAGGGCTGCTGCAGCGGGGACCTGTGCCCGAGCCCCGCGCCGAGCCCGCCCCAGACGCGCGCTGCCCGCCGGGCGCAAAGAGGCCAGGCCGCCCGCACTGTTGCCCGGCAACCGCTCCCAGGCGTCCGCAGGCCCGGGGCCCTCCAAGCAGGTCCCAGACCGCAGCCGAGACCTTCCCATGCTCTGGGGCCCAAAGCAGCGTCCTCTGCTCGGCTCTGAAGGCCAGTCCAGGACCAGCTCCCGGGGGGATTCCGGGATACCCCGCAGCACCAACCTGACTAGCCCAGCTTTGGACAGGAAATGGCGCACGGACTGGCCTAGGCTGGGGCGGGGCCAGGAGCCAGGGGCCCGGGGCGGGACCAAGAGCGGGGTCAAAGGCCGGGGGGCGGGACCGGGGGCTGGCGTGGAGCCGGGATCACCACCCTAGAGCTTTAGCTCCGGAGCGCGCCAAGTTCAAGGCCAAAGTCGAGGTTGGGATGCCCGATGCCTGGCGCGGGGACACTGAGGAAGCAAAGTGCTGGTCTCTAAAGCAGCGCGTGCTGCTCGCCTTTTTTCCCCTGAAGAGGGGATGTCTCACTCCCATTAGCTTAATATCCTTGCCCAAAATGTAAAGTCTCCAGTGTACTTGTGAATCCGGTTTTGTTTATTGATAAATGTGTTAGTTAGAAGATTTACACATTTATCCTCAGGAGAATTATTTGAGTAACCTTTTTAATCCTCAGTTTTCTCATCTATGATATGGAGAAATGGCACTTTCTCATAAGGTTTGTGGTTAAAATTCTGTAATGGCCAGATTCACCTTGCTCACTGCCTAAACAGAGTTGATTTATCAAGACAGGGGAATTGCAATAGAGAAAGAGTAATTCACCCACAGCTGGCTGTGAGGGATACCGGAGTCTTATTATTACTCAAATCAGTCTCCCTAGCTTTCAGGGATCAGAGTTTTAAAGGATAATTTGGTGGGGTCAGTGAGTCAGGAGTGCTGACTGGTAGGATAGGAGATGAAATCGCAGTGAGTCAAAGCTGCCCTCTTGTGCTGAGTCAGTTCCTAGGTGGGGGCCATAAGACCAGATGAACCATTTTATCCATCTGGGTGGTGCAAGCTGATCCATCGAGTGCAGTGTCTGCCAAATATCTTAAGCAATGATCTTAGGTTTTACAATAGTTTATGTTATCCCCAGGAGCAATTTGAGGAGGTTTAGAATCTAGCAGCCTCTAGCTGCATGACTCCTAAACCATAATTTATAATTTTGTGGCTCATTTGTTAGTCCCAAAAAGGCAGTCTAATCCCCAGGCAAGAAGGGGGTTTGTTTGGGAAAGAGCTGGTATTGTCTTTGTTTCAAAGCTAAACTATAAACTAAGTTTCTCCCAAAGTTAGTTTGGCCTATGCCTAGGAATGAACAAAGACAGCTTGGAGATGAGAAGCAAGATGGAGTCAGTTAAGTCAGATCCCTTTCACCATCTCAGTTATAATTTTGCGATGGCGGTTTCAGTGCCTGGTACCTAGTCAGTAGGAACAGGTGGCAGATGACATCCGGAGGATCATGGTAGGGTTTAGAGCAGAATGAGCTAATGGGCACATTCATTCACGCCCCAAATATGTGCACACAGCCCTAAAGAAATTTCAGTCTGTTTTTCTAAACAAAATCTCAGAGTATTATGTGCAGGGTTACCAGTGGAAAGAAAAGCAGGTTTAGGGGAAACTTGAGCTTAAGTTCATGGTCAGAAACACCTGGAACTTCTTGGCAAATGAGTGCTTTATGGAAACCTGTTTGGAAGGGAACAAGGAGCCCCTAGAGATGGAATTCTCCAGAGGGGAGAGGGATCCAGGCATGGCCAGCTAGCTCTAATGTTGATTCCAAGTACAGCATGTTGACTGTCTTGTGGCCTAGGCCCCATAGGATGCATGCCTGTGTCCTGTAGAGAACAGAAGAGCTGTTTGACTGAAGTCTCTATGATGTATTGGTCCACATGCCATCCTGCTTGGGTACCCCTCTAATGCAGCAAAACACAAAGGGGCCAGGGATGTTCCGCTCCTCTTGGCAGCTGAACAGGTACAGCATCAGCAGAGTGAGTCTTTTCGCTCATCAGTTGCAACAGGAGACCTGGGGGTCCCAGCAGGACATGATCACAGTGGCTGTCCCAAGGGACTGAGGTGCCTCAGGAGAAGTAGCAAAGAGTGTAGGTGCCTGGCAGGAGCAAGGACGTTGATGAGCACAGGCCAGGGACACCATAGGGATCCTCAGAAAGATATGGGGTATTTTACAGTGACCTGCCAGCCTATGGGAATTGATGGAGACAAGAACCAGTGATGTTTTGGTTATCACCATTAGTATCATCCCATTTTCCTCTTAGGCCTGTGAGGCCTTGAACACATGAAGGCTATATGCCTATGGTCCCAAAACTCAGGATGTTTCTTATCACTTTGAGGCCAATTATTCCAAATCACTTACTTCCTATCCTACTACTCTTTTCACTAAACTCCTTTCCTATGTTCCAGAGGTATCTGCCCACAACTGACTGTACCACATAACCATTCACTCACATATTCGTTCAGCAAATGTGAGTGGTCTATAGTGTGCTAGATGCAGTGGAAGGCCCCTGGGGTGCACTTGACAAATATTCATCACACGCTAAGTGGTTAAGAGCTGGGGCTCTGGAACAATTTTGCTGGGTTCAAATCTCACATCTCCACCTATTAGCATTCATTAAAATGTCTTTAAGCACCTACCATGCACCTTTTATTGTGTTAGGTACTGGGGATCATATTCCTCCTCTTTTATTGCTAACACTACTGAAACCATCCTTACAAACTTTACAAAATTAATATGAAGCAGGGAAGGGGAGAAATAAAATAAGCCCAGCTTGCAGCACATTCAGCATGAACCACGAGGTCAGCTTGTTCTCTGGCCTGCTTCTTCACAATTGTTTGGTGTCTGTTATCTCAGAATCACATAGACCTGTTACAAGATTATAGTTCCCCTTAACTGCTCTATAGATAACAACTTGAACATAAAACATTACGTTTTCCACTTGAAATATTCTTTCAGGTCCCGCAAACCAGTGAAATTACTAATGTCAGCTGTTCTGAAGGACCCATTGACACCAGCTGGTCCGAGGGCCCCACTGTGACCCTGTCCTGCTGGCCCCCATCCAGGTCTCCTACTGTAGCTGATCAGAAGCTGACTCACCAAAGAATGCAGTTTCCAAATTCTGATACTTTCATCCCCCTTATCCCACCAATGGACTACCCCAGTTTTCTAGCCCCTCGCCCTCCATGATCTCCTTAAAAACTCCAGCCCATCACTTCACCGGGAGATAGATCTGAGGGGCTCCTCCTCACTCTAGCTCTCCGCCCCCTCACTTGGTGCCCTGTGATCTGATTCTTTCTGTGCTGCACATCCTGTGTCTCAATGTAACTGGTCTGTTATACACAGTGGGCATACAATATGCATCTGCTACTGCTGCTGTTAGATGTGTGACCTTAAGCAAGTTACTTCATCCCTGTGGGCCTTAGTTTCCTCATCTGTAAAACAGAGTTGTTAAATGATTCTCTATCCCATAGGGTTTCTGTGAGAGGTACATAAGTTAATACAGGCAATGTGCTTAGAACAATGCCTGGAGCATTATCAATAACTAGTAAGTATTATTAACTATTACTACAACTATGATTAGTATATGTTAGACCAGCTCCTCCAAACCTTGATTGTATGTAGAAATTGCCTGGGAATCTTGTTTAAACAGGCATAGGGGCTGAGGTCTGCAGTGACACCCCTCTATGGACTGTGGCCACACTGAGTAGCAAAGTGCAGACACTTCATTAAATGCTGGGATGCAGCAGAGCACCAGTGGTACCTGGTCACCAGACTCAAGGAGCTTGCTTATCACCCAAGGGGAATAAGGGTCAATAAACAAAATCATCATGTAAATTCTCATTGTGATAAATGCTATAAAAAGTAAAGGGTGAAAAGCAAAGGTAGTACAGGGTGCCATGAAAGTCTAGTCTCAAACACTGGAAGTCTTCCCTGATGATGTGGTGTTCAAGAAGAGACTTGGGGGAGTGAGTGGGCATTGGACAGTTAAAGAGGGAGGTGGAGAAACAGCAAATGGCATGGGCAGTCAGGAAAGAGCCTGGTATGGAGGAGGAACCAGCAGAACGCCAAGTTTGTCTGCTGCATGGAGAGCAAAAGGTAAGCAGTACAAGATGAAGCAAGGGCCAGATCACATTAGGCCTTTGAAAGCCATGTAAAGGTTTTTGGTGTTTATCCTAAGCACCATAGGTGGCCTTCCAGGGGTTTTAGCAGAAGAGTGACATGCTCAGATTTTTATATTTTCTTAGAAAGTTATTCTGGTTGCAATGCAAAGAATGATCTGAAAAGAGGTGAGAGGGACACTGGGAGCCAAATTAGGAAGTTAATAGTGGGTATTGGCTGTAGGAATAGAGATGAATTTGAGATGTATTTTGGAGGAACGATTGACAGCAGGAAAGTATCAATAATAACATTAGGTTTCCAACTTGAACCAGATTAAGGTTCTCCAATGGCTGAGCCAGAGAATATTAATCACATTTGGAGAAAAGATGAGTTCAGATTTGTGATATCCAGTCCAAAATGCCCATGAGTTATCCAAGTGTAGATGTGGAGTAAATTGATGATTGTCCCTTAATATTTATTCTCCTGTTCTTCAGATCTACCAATTTTTAGCAAGGCCCAAGACACATAGACTAGACTGTGTTTCCCAGCTTTCCTTGTGTAATACATGACCAAGTTCTAACCAATTACATATAAGCAGAGGTGGTGGTGCTGCTTCTGGGAAGTGTCCTCAAAAGGATGTTCTTTTCCTTGCCTTTCCTTTTCCTTGCTGATTGGAATGGGGACCTAATGGCTGGAGCTGGGTCAGCCATTTTGGACCATGATATAGAAGCATTGTGTTGAGGATCTAGAAGGAGACTGGGTCCTGAGATCATGGAGCTGCCTCACGGGCTTTGGACTGCCCAACTTCTTATTTCTATGTGAGCGAGACATTGAACACCAACAAGAGATACTTCAGTTGCTGGAAATATAAAGACTTTTATTGAAGATTCTGCTATCTTGGGTTTTCTGTCACTCCCAGTCAAACCTAATGTTAACTGATATGGAAAGTACTCTTCATTCATTCATTCATTCATTCATTCAACTAACACTCTCTTAATGTTTATATCTAATTTTTTTCTTCATAAGTCCAAATAATATTGTTATACTAGCATAATAGAAATGTTGCTATTTTAAAATGAAACACATGTTAATTTTTAAATGCATCTCATCCAATAAACTTTAAACATTGGAGCAATTTGTTACTGAGATCATGAAATTAAGAAGGTTATGTTATTATTTTTTTTCCTTGAAGTCATTTTTCCATTTTATATCTCCCCATACACACTTGGAATACTATCCTACAATGGATTTTTTTTTTTTTTTTTGAGATGGCATCTAATTCTGTCACCCAGGCTGAAGTGCAGTGGCACAGTCTTGGCTCACTGCAACCTCCACCTCCTGGGTTCAAGAAATTCTCCTGCCTCAGCCTCCTGAGTAGCTGGGATTACAGACATCTGCCACTGCGTCCAGCTAACTTTTGCATTTTTAGTAGAGACGGGGTTTCACCATGTTGGTCATGGTTGGCCAGGCTGGTCTTGGACTCCTGACCTCAGGTGATCCACCTGCCTCAGCCTCCCAGAGTGCTGGGATTACAGATGTGAGCCACCGTGCCCAACCTTATGGGATATGTTTTCATGCTTGCATCTCTTTTACTGATAATCTCATCATACTTCTCTGCCACAGAAATATCAACAAAAGTTGTTGGAGTGTTTGCTGTGACCAAATATCATCCTATGAGCCAGGGGCACAGCCTCTGTCCTCAGGAATCCCATAGTCCAATGAGGAAGACAGACGCCTCAACAGATTATTATATTAACAGAACAGTATGATAAGGGCAGTGAAGGTCTAGTGCCTAAGGAAGAGTGAGGGAGGAGGAAATGCTGTCAGGCAAGTCCCAACAAAAATAGGGATTTCCCTGGTTAATGTGCAGGCTGGGAGTGTGCTGATGACTCCAGGCAGAGGGGACAGGACTGGTAAAAGTTTAGAGGCAAGGAACATTGTGAAAGGCAAGAGTGGTGCAAGATGAGCCCAGGGATGTGGGTAGGGGCAGCTATATCCAAGAGGGAAGCCATAGGAAGGGTGTGGAACAGGGACACAGCAAGGCAAGAGACCAGGGATGGAATGATGAGAGTTCCTTGGGCAGGAGGAATACAAAAGATGGGGGCAGCGTGTTTGCTCCTGGTTGAGCTGGAAGCCACAGACATTTGTGGCTTCTTCAGAAGTCACTTCCATCTTGATGAGTCCCACATACATCTCTGTGAACCCAAACTTTACTCCAAGTCTCAACACTCTAAATCCAACAGGGTAACTAGACAATGCCTTTCCTGGGCGTAGGCATTTTGCTCTATTTTATCTTTGTATCCCCAGTCCCTGGTGCTTAGTTGGAGCTAAATAAAGATTTGTTGAATAAGTGAGTTAATCTCTTGCTCTGCTTAGAGGAAGGTTCAAATATGTTATTCTAGATGGAAAAGGAATAAAGGTGTTTATAATTTCTTTGCCTCAGCCTTCCCAGAGAGGTCCATCCTGGAGGACAAGCACTGTTACAGTCACGAAATACTTTTTGGGATAAATCTAGCACTTGACAGACTGATCACTTTAACATGTCAGAAGTCCTGGTAAACTCCGGATAGCCACTGGGCTGTCCACGAAGATTCCAATTTCCCCCCTTCCAGGTGCATCATAGGATCTCACTTCTCTATGGCCTGGTGATTTGCTTTGGTCAGTGCAGTGCTGGGAGAAGTCAAATGGGCAGAAGGTTTTAACAGCCAGTTTGACTCCCCATACATGTCCTTTTCCCTGACCCAGCAACCAGATAGTGTCCCTGAGTGAGGACATGGAGGACTCTGTCCACCTTTGATGGGTATGTAGAATGAGTGAGCAATAGATCTTTCTTGTTATAATCCATAAAACTTTGGGGCTTGTTTGTTAATGCAGCGTAACATAGCCCATCATGTCTAATACAGTCACTCAGACCACTTGTTCTTCACTTGTTACAATGACAAAGTCTAGGGACCTGGCATAGGAGTATGTGTAAATAACTGGTTGTGATTTACATTTTAAGTGTCAGTGTCTATGCGTTTTCATATATATTCAAACGCACAGAGAGAAACAGACTTTTAAATTGTTGCTGACTTACATTTCAAATATATTTCTCCTAGAGAACCTTTATGAATCATATTTTCACAATGACTACTTCCACCTGATCTAAATCCCTTGTGTGGTACTTCAGTTTTACTTTTGCTTTATGTCCTAAATAAAAATGGGAAAACATTTGTTCACAGTGAGTCTGAGACTTGGAGGTTGTACAGTAAATCTGAGACTTGGAGATTGTATAAGCTGTCTCCCCTCTCTTTTACTCTGCTCTCTCTTTAGTGTAAACAATTGTCTTTGTCTCTCTTTGTCTTTTCTCATCAACCATACTTTAAAAACTTAGGTGCGGCCGGGTGCTGTGGCTCACGCCTGTAATCCCAGCACTTTGGGAGGCCGAGGCGGGTGGACTGCCTGAGCTCAGGAGTTCGAGACCAGCCTGGGCAACACAGTGAAACCCCATCTCTACTAAAATACAGAAAATTAGCCAGGCGTTGCCGTGTTCACCTGTAGTCCCAGCTACTTGGGAGGCTGAGACAGGAGAATTGCTTGAACCCAGGAGGCAGAGGTTGCAGTGAGCCAAGATTGCACCACTGCATTCCAGCCTGGGCAACAGAACAAGACTCCATCTCCAAAAAAAAAAAAAAAAAAAAGTTTAGGAGAGATAATATTTTTTCTTCTGAGGACATGAGGAATAAGGAGAACTCACCTTTGCCTGCTGAGAGTGGTTGGTGTAGACAAAGTCCCTGAATCCAGATCCAAACTACAAACATGGCCCATTAGACAAAGACCCCTCACCATAGATGCTGAAGCTGCAATTGATTTGATAGCTTTGGCTTCAAGATTTAGAGAAGGAGGAAGCTGAAGGAATTTGGCACTGTCTCTTTCCTCCCTAAAGAGAATTCAAAAGTCACATTTGATATTTTTTTCCAAACCTATGTCCTTTTGAAAAACAAAAACAAAAACGAACAAACAAAAAAACAGCATTCTACCATAGACGTAGAGATAATTTCAGGATCCAGCTAGACTTAGTCTGTGTGACCACAGGGGCCAAGAGTCTTCCTTGAGATTTCTATACTTAATGAATGACACTACAATTATTAACAACAACAACAACAACAATAATGATAGTAACTAGCCCTCAATGAGCTGCTATGTTCCAGGCATCGTGCTCAGTCCTTCATATGCATTATTTATTTTAAAGCTCTTGATAGCCGTACAAGGTCTTATTCCTATTTCAAAGACCAGAAAATGCAGTGAGAGAGGTGAAGTGACTTGTCAGAGGCTGAGCCAAGATATAAGCTCTGGTCTGTGTCCACCGGAGCTCAGGCTACCCCACCGCACCACACTGCCTCAGATGTACTTTCTTGAGAGAGCCCCGTTTTAGACTCCTGCCATCAGTGACCACTGCAGGAGCCTCTGGGCCTCGCTGGACCTTGTGAATGTAGAAGCCTCCTTACAGACTGCTCCCTCCACTTCACAGGCTGGCCCACCCCTGCAAAGGTGAAGGATGCATCTTAACTACAGCCGGAGGGGCGTGCCCCCCACTCCATTAAGAAAGGCAGTGTGTCTCCACCAATGTTGTCCTTGGATCCTTTCTGGGGATCGTAGGACTTCTCTGCCTGAAAAGGAAAAGCATTGAGCATTTAGTACCAGGGGGAACCAGTGCCACGAACCCTGCCTAGTGTGGAACAGCACTGCCACCGTGTGGCACACTGGCTGCGTCTGGACAACCACTGTGGCAGAGAAAGGCTGGGACCCATGAGCAGTCAGCCGTTCATGCATTTATTTAATGTTTGCTGAGCACCTACTATGTGTCCCGTACTTGGCTAGCCGCCTCTGACTGCTACTGCTGCTGTGATCGCTTCTCTGGATAGCGAATTAAATGATGTCAACAATTTAGGCTCCAGAGAATGTTTAACACTTATTCATCATTTAGTTAGGGTTCTTGGTCATTCATTTAGGGGTGATTCGTACCACTCAGAAATTATAAAGACAGAGCCAGGCGCAGTGGGTCATGCCTGTAATCCCAGAATTTTGGGAGGTGGAGGCAGGAAGATAGCTTGAAGCCAGGAGGTCAAGACCAGCCTGGGCAACATAGCAAGATTCCATCTCTGAAAGAGTAAAAAAAAAAAAAAGAAAAGAAAAGAAAAAAATAATTAGCCAGGCATGGTGACATGTGCCTGTAGTTTCAGCTAATCAAGAGGATCAGTTGTGCCCAGGAGTTTGAGGCTACAGTGAACCAAGATCATGTTACTGGGCTTCTGCCTGGAAGACAGATTGAGACCCCATCTCAGAAGGAAAGAAGGAAGGAAGGAAGGAAGGAAGGAAGGAAGGAAGGAAGGAAGGAAGGAAGGAAGGAAGGAAGGAA
>NC_045446.1:103073545-103074472 GCF_002776525.5 Piliocolobus tephrosceles | reverse complement strand
GAAGGAAGGAAGGAAGGAAGGAAGGAAGGAAGGAAGGAAGGAAGGAAAGAAAGAAAGAAGGGAGGGAAAAGGGGAAGGAAAGGAAAGGAAGGACTGGTCCTCACTGCCTGCACACCCCCATCCTTTTTCTCTGCCTCCCTGCCTCAGAGCATCGATGTAGCCTCGGATTGTGCAATTCCTTGTTGAGACAACCCCACAGACTATACACACATGTCCTTTACTCAGCTCTCGCTTGCTGACTTCTTAGTGTTGTGGCCAGTGCTCAGCCGCCAGGCCTTTACCTATGGGCAAGGAAGTGCGTACAATTGCAAAGCACAGATGGGATGTGTTGAGAGACGAAGTCAGCAGCTGCAGGGTTGGAGAGGAGGAGATGAATACAAGAGATGTTCAGTAGAGAATATCAATAGAAAACATAGATAAATTGGAAACGGGGAGAGAGAAAGGAAGGATTCTGATGATGATGCTGGCTATTCAGCTTACTGAAGCAAGTGGATGGCTCTGCCCTTCTCTACGGTAGACAACAGAGGAAGAGGAGGGGGAGGAGTTGGAGGAGGAGGAGGGATGAAGAAAGGGATAATGAGGAGCTTTGGTGGGTTGAATTCACTGTGCTGGGGAAAGTTGTCTACCCAGACTTTGAAAGAACCATTTAGGATGAGGATAAAGATGTGAGGTTATCAGCATATTTCTAGGATCCTGTGACAATAAGATACACGTATGTATCTGTACACATATGTGTCTCTTCCTCTTAAGCCAGTTTTCACTGAGAAAAATAAAGAGTTCTGTGTATAGAGTAAGATAAGTCTGGATTCAAGTTCTAGTTCTGCCATGTCCCATTTGTGTCAGGGCTCTCCAGAGAAAACCAATAGAATAGAATCTATCTATCTATCTATCTATCTATCTATCTATCTATCTATCTATCTATCTATC
>NC_045446.1:103037845-103073535 GCF_002776525.5 Piliocolobus tephrosceles | reverse complement strand
ATCTATCTATCTATCTATCTATCTATCTATCTATCTATCTATCTATCATCTATCTATCTATCCGTCATCTATCATCTATCTATGTATCTATCTATGTATCTCTCTCTCTCTCTATGTGATATCATATGGCTGTGTGCCCACCCAAATCTCATCTTGAATTGTAGCTCCCATAATTCCCATGTGTTGTGGGAGGGCCCTGGTGGGAGATAATTGAATCAGGAGGTGGTTTCCCTCATACTGTTCTCATGGTAGTGAATAAGTCTCACAAGATCTGATGGTTTTATCAGGGGTTTCCCCTTTCACTTGGTTCTCATTCTCTCTTGCCTGCCTCCATGTAAGACATGCCTTTTGCCTTTTGCCATGATTGTGAGGCCTCCCCAGCCATGTGGAACTGTGAGTCCATTAAACCTCTTTTTCTTTATAAATTACCCAGTCTTTGTCAGCAATGTAAAAACAGACTAGTAATACACCATGTATCTATCTATCTATAAAAGGTGTGTTTTAAGGAACTAGCTCACACAGTTGTGGGTGCTGGCAAGTCCAAAATCCACAGGGCAGGTCAGCAGGCTGGAAACTCAGGTAGAGGTTGAGGCAGTCTTTAGGCAGAATTTTTTTCTTCTTCAGGAAACCTTAGTTTTTGTTCTTAATGCCTTTCAACTGATTGGATGAGGGTAATCTCCTTTACCTACAGCCAATTGGTGACAGATGTTAACCCCATCTACAAAATACCTTCACAGAAATGCCTAGGTTAGTGTTTGATTAAATAACTGGATACTAGAGCCCAGCCAAATTGACCCATAAAACTAACCATCACAACATTCATGTGATGTTAGGCAAGTCACTCAACCTCTTTGAGTCTTAGTTTCCTCATCTGTAAAATGGTGAAAATTTGCTCACGAAGGAATTCGTATTAGATCTCTTTTAATGAAAGTAACAGATCCATTGCAAACTCACTTAAACCCAAAAAAGGAGTTAGCTGGGCATGGTGACACACACCTGTAATCCCAGCTACTTGGGAGGCTGAAGCAGGAGGATTGCTTGAGCCCAGGAGTTGGAATCCAGCCTAGGGAACATAGCAAGACCTTATCTCTTAAAAAAACAGACAGGAAAGGAACTTATTGGCTTGTTGATGAAATGAAAATCCTGGAATTATATCTGGCTTTGGTTGTGGTCAGATTCTTGGTGTCGAACGGTGTCATCAGGGCTGAGGTTATGCCACCACTGCTGAGCCCTGCTATTCTCTGCTGACTTCATTCTCAAGGATGCTCTTTCTATGCAACAAAGTTCCAGATGTTCAGATGCCCTGTCACACTCTCTGGAATGCCAGCCCTTGTCACTTCTGCTCCTTGCCCTCTTCTGAGAAAGGCATTGGAGGACTTCTCCCTCCTGGGGTCTGTGCCCCACATTAGCAGCTCATTTCCTATTGGTATGGGTGGGGCAACCATGGCGCTGGAGTGAGGGAATCTACACTGGCCTAGGGCTTCAGCAATCACAAGCCATTTTTATTTTTATTTTTTAGACTTGAAGTTTCTCTAGTAAAACAGCTTTCTTAAAACTTCAAAATGACTTTTACCCATCGCCTCTCTTCCTGAATAATTCAGTGCTAAAACCATTAGAGGTAGGCAGACTGCTACAGCCAAAGCAGGGTGTCTGAGGCCAAATAGGGTGAGAAGGCATTCCCAGAGAGAGGCAGCTGGGAAGAGTGAGTGAATCAGTGCCCCACAGAGGAAAGTGTGGGTGGAGGATGGGGGTGAGATGGAGGAGGAAAACCTGTCCATAGAAATCGCAGCACAAGTGACATGCAAGAGCACCCATTCAAGGCGTGGGGCGGCCTGGCACAGACTGCCAGGGCAGAAGGAGGCTGAAGAGTACCCATGCAGCATGGGGTCGGGGGAAGGGTTGGTGTGGGCCATCAGAGCCTAAGTGAGGCTAAAGACATCTAGGTAGAAAGATGGCCCTGTGCAGGATATCAGAGCTTTTGCAGAGTGACGAGGGTATGGCAGGAAGTAGCCTCACATCGGGAGAAGGGTGTTCCCATAGAGGAGTGGCCTGGCCTGGCATGGGGCATTAAACTCCAAGCAGGGTGAGGAGGGTGTCCATATGGTGAGGTGGACTGGAAAGGAGAGTTGGCAATGGAGAAAAGAGAGGAAGAGGAAGGTACGTGTATGTTCTTGTGCATGCACCAAAGCAAATGTGTGTGTGTGTCCATGGAGGAGTCCTGGGAGCAATGAGTACACTACACCAGCGCCTCTTGAAACTTAGGTTTCTTGAGGAAATGGCTGCTTCCAGACTGAATTAGAGAAAGGACAAGATGAGAATGTAACATCCTGTTGTGTCAGGAAGCAATGAAGAGCTCAAAGAATGATAAGGTCATGTAAAAAAGATACAGAAACCAGATTGAATGGGCTCCCGCTGAGTGACCGGATCAGGGACAATCTAAACATCAAAATAAATAATGAAGCTAATGGAATTCACTGAAAACTAGTAAACCACTAGTCTAGTCTATACTGATACAGATAAACAATCAGTTGAAAGTTTGATGGGGCACGGGATATCTACAAAGTTTTAAAGTACCTCCACACGTAGCATGCCCTCAATTAATGTTAATACTACAACAATGAATAAATGCTTTTTAACTACAAAGAGGGGAAAAGAGTGACTTCACAGCAAAAAAGCCTGGCAGACACCACTTTAATCAAATGATCCAAGAGGGCCTTGTCAGACACAGAGGGATGGAAATCATGTACCACTTTATAAGATGCGGCCAGAGTAAGAGTACCAGCTCCATGGCATTCCTGTGAAAGAGCAGCACCTGAATTTCATTGTGAGAAAATTTCAGACAAGCTAAAATTGAGGGTCATTCTACAAAACAAATGACTTGCACTCTTTGAAAATGTCAAGATCATGACAAACAAAACAGAACTCATTTTCCAGATCGATGGAGACTAGAGAGGCATGAAACTAAAAAAAAAAAATGGTGTGTTCCTGGGGTGAATGTTGAACACACAAAGATTATTTTTCTTTTGCTTAAAGGATCATCAGAGGAACAACTGGAGAAATGTGAATGAGGGCTGCAGGTTAAATAATTGTATTGTATCCATGTTAATTAATTATTATTATTATTTTTTGAGATGGAGTCTCGCTCTGTGGCCCAGGCTGGAGTCCAGTGGTGCAATCTCAGTTCACTGCAAGCTCCGCCTTCCAGGTTCACGCCATTCCCCTGCCTCAGCCTTCCAAGTAGCTGGGATTACAGGCGCCCACCACCACTCCTGGCTAATTTTTTGTATTTTTAGTAGAGACGGGGTTTCATCGTGTTTGCCAGGATGGTCTCGATCTCCTGACCTTGTGATCTGCCCGCCTCGGTCTCCCAAAGTGCTGGGATTAAAGGCATGAGCCACTGCACCTGGCCCCATGTTAATTTCTTGACATTGATTTTGATGTTGATTATGTAGGGGAGAGAAGGTCCTTGCTTATAAGAAGTAGTACAATATTCACAGGTGCTGGAGCATCTGGTCAGAAATTTACTTTCAAATGTTCAGGAAAAAGAAACATCTTTGCATTGCATTTGCATTTTTTATGTAAGTTCATGATTATGATTGGGAGTTGCTGAAGACATTTGTGTGTGTGTGTGTGACCAGTTTTTCTCCAATCTACCACAATGTGGTCTTTTTTTCAACCTACCACAATGGCCAAAGAAGAACTCTTGTTTCCAATCCTAGATAGGCTCCTTCTTATCTCAATAAATGGCCTCAAACATTCACTGTCTTGCTTAAGACAAAGCCTAGGAGACATCCTGACCCCCTTTTAAGCCACATTTTCCGTCCAACCTACCAGCAAGTCCTGCCAAGCCTACTTCCAACACAGATCTTGAACTTATTCTTTTTCCATGGCTGCTGCTTCCTCCCTCACATGAGCCACCCCATGTATGTTTGAAGGGGAATTTCATGAAAAGGTCCACAGGAGGCTGTGATCTCTGTGTGTTCCGTGGCCACATGTCTGGCAGTGGACCTAGGTTGAGCTTGGTCAGAAGGACACTGACGGTCAGCTGAACTTGAGTGGAGGAGAGCAAAGGTGTGCAGGACTCATGAGCACCTCCACATTTCTCTGTCATTGCAGGAGACTATGGTAAGTCCTTAAGAGCATGATGGACACCACATCCTTCTGCCTTCAAATCACCCATGAGTTCTTTCTTTGTCTAATTCTAACTGAAACCATACAAACAAGGGGGTCTAGGAAACGTGACCGACAGCAAACATGTCGACGAGCACATTCCTATTGCATCAACCTCTGCCCATGCAACCTCAAGAAGCCACGTGGCCTCACTCGATCCCATCACTCTGCTTAGTACTCTGCAGAGCTGCTGCGTTCTCCGTGGTTTATGGTGGCATTCTCCATCAGGAAGGTGGCTTGGGAGCACGGATCACATCCATTTTGGTGCTCACTGAATCTCTAGCACTAGAGCAGTGCCTTAGTCCGTTCAGCCTAAAATCCATAGACCGGATGGCTTATAAACAACAGAAATGTATTTCTTACAGTTGGGAAGGCTGGAAGTCCAAGATCAAGGCACTGGTGAATGGCGTCTAGGGAGGGCCCACTTCCTGGGTCATAAACCTTCCTCTCACTGTGTCCTCACATGGTGCGATGGGCGAGGGAGCTCTCTGGGGTCTCTGTCATAAGGGCATTAAACAAGGGCTCCACCCTCACGACCTAGTCACCTCCCAAAGTCCCTTAGGAGTTAGGATTGGGGATTAGGAGTTCGACAAATGAATTGTAAATAACAACATTCAGTTATAGAAAACAGGGAGTGGTACATGGTAATGAATAAATGCCCCTGACCTTGACATACAGTTCTCTATTTTTGGATCTACTACTTACAACAGCTTACTTCCACATGCTAATTTTTTAAATTACATAGCAATTAATAGTATTTTTTTATTTTAAGTAAAAAAAAAAAAAAAAGAAATCCCACGCAAATTGACTTCAGTAAAGGGAAATACATTGGTTCAGGGAATTGAAAAGCCCAGGCATTTTTCAGTCACAGCTGGTCCATGGGACTCCAATGCCGCTGAGATCTGTTCTGCTTCCTGCGTGTTGGTTTCAGTCTCAGGCAGCCTTTCCCTCGGGTGGCACCTGGAAGCACTTCTCTTCCTACGAGTTCCAACAGAGCTTCTTTCTTGCTAGTCATTTCCACAAAAGTCCTAGGAGTGGAAGGAACATTCCCGAAGAAAAATCAAAGTGCTGTTAAGAGAAGGAAGGAAAATGGATGTCCGCTGGATACATGCATTTGTTTGCTACAGATTTGTTGTAAGGATTAAGAGATGATGTTTTAAAGTTTCTGGCATGTAGCAAGCTCACAATTAATGCAAGTTGCTGCAACAATACTTAATATTATCATGTAATTATTCTTACCCTATGAAGCATTTTATAAGCTGTAGGATAGCAAATCAATGCTAGATTTCATTATCTCCTTTGGAGTTCAGCAGATGTGGACAGCTCAATTCAGGAGCAGAGAGGAGGAGCAGCCTTCATTTTCAGGCCCCAGGGGCAGGCAGCGGCTTTCTGTTTGGGTGGCCAGGTTGGGGGAAAAACCTGGTTTCTTGCGGTTCTCAGCACGGCCACTTGGTGGCAGCTTTAGTCCACTGTGCCCTTACCAGCCAGGCCCAGCCGCTCCTCTGGGTTTCCCCTGAGAGCCTCAGGGACCATAGCCCTCTGCCCACCTCAGTTCTGTCCTTTATGTTGGGAACGGGGGCACTCACGTGTGGATAGATGCGTATAAAAGATTTCAGTGCTGTGCCAGCGTCACAAGGAGGAGGAAGGGAAGCTTTTGGCCAGTCTAGGCATCTCCACCAAGAGTTTGCAGGACTGGCAAGAGGTTGGGTGTGTATTTGGTGAGCAGACGAAGCCAGGGACTCCAGTAAACATTTGTCATGTTGCCTAGCACGTGTCCAACATCGTTGCTGTACTGGAGGATGTTCTGGCTTTTGGGTTCCCACCTCCCCATAGTTGACGCTGAGACCTCCATTCCCCAGGCTTCTTCACATCACCGGCATCGGTGAGGCCCAGGCTCTGCAACAGACTTACCGATGTGAGTCTTCGTCTGGAGGTGAGACCGAAGGAGGAGAGAAGTTCTTTCCTGTACCCATTTTGCTGGCAAAGATGGCTGCGGAGGCGTGTGGCTTTCTCTAGTGGGGTAGGGGTGGGGAGGGGAAGTTGGTTGTAGCAGTTGGAAGGTCAAGCTCTCAATCCAGAGGTGGTATTGAAGGGGGCCATGGATGACAGTGGTGTTCCAATAAGACTGATTGCTCAGCACCGTAACGGACATGACTTTTGAAAGCTTGGTCTCAACGCTTGTTCTCCCGGCCTCCCACAACGGTGTGAATCACTCAATATCCTTTCAGTTTACTCTGTGTTTTGTTTAATCAGCCAGAATCGCTTGGGATGCTTGCAGCTAAGAAACCCGGGCTAATATGAATACTAATGCTGATGTTTCACATGCCAAGGACAGGGCCTCTTTAAAATTCAGACACTTCTGTGAGGTAGGAATTCTCGTTTCGGAGCTGAAGTAAGCATACTTAGAAAGTTTAAGCACTTTGCCCATGGTCACACAACTTGGAAGCACCAAAGCTTAGATTCCAATGCAAGATATGTTGCTTTTTGGAGCCTACGATCTTTCCAATGTGCTGGACCTTGAGTTCCATCAGGACAGGGACATTGTCTATCATATTCATCACTGCACCCCCGTTACTCAACGCATATGTGCTGACATAGTAGGTGCTCAGTAAACATTTCACCTTAATAGATACTGAACTAATGAGTAATTGAAATGTCACATTCTCTTATCTTGGAGTGTGTTTGGACTTGGGTCTTCCCTGGGGGCAAAATGGGGGTAAAGGGCAGGTAGACTTTGCTACTGGAAAGTCCCCTTTCCCTCTTTAGGCCCCGACTGCTCCTTGGCACACCATGTCCTGCATGCTCCAGTCCCTCTGTGCATTCTGACCTTTGCCAACTCAGCTCACTGCCTAGGCTTGGAAGGTGACCTGGAACAATGGCTGTGATTGTGTTGACCATTTGCTTCCTCTGCCTTCAGTGCTCCAGGTCTTGGTGGGAGATCAGGGCTGTTGCTATCAAAGGCATCTGGAATCTGAACAGGGTCGTCTGTGCATCGACGCGTCAGTCTCCTCTCCCCAGGCCTGAAGGGTGGCTGCCTGGTCTCTGCTTAAGGGCAGTGACTGTCCACTTTTAGGGTCACTCCATGAGACAGAATGGTCTGTTTTTCTTGTGTATAAAACAGACTTCCCTACAATGTTTGTTCTACTTGAGCTCTCAGGAGTATTAAATATTAAGTCCACTCTCTTTTCTAAACAACAGCTTCTCCATACGTGAAGACAGCTGTTCAAAGTATACGTTTTTCCTCCTACCCTCCCACCTGCTTTCATGGTTTCTTCCCCAAGCTCAACATACTCAACTCCTCTACATGCTCCTCGTCAGACATGGCTGTGAGTTCCTTCAGCCTCCACTGCTTCTGCCCTGGATGGGACCCCTGGCCAGCACTTCTCCTTGGGTATAGCATGGGACCGGGAGACTACACCACAGCAGGGCAGAATGCTGGCTTACACATTGTTTCCTATGGAGACTTCATGACTGGGTTCAAATCCTGTCTCTGCTTCTTCCTAGCTGTGTGACTCTCAGCAAATGACCAAACATTGCCACGGTTTCTTTATCTATAAGATGAGGTTAATAATAGTACCTACCTCAGAATTGTCCTAAGTGCTAAATGAATAAATATTTGTAGAGTGCTTACAGCATGGCCAGATATAGTGTTATAGAAGCATTAAACATAAATAAATCAAACTGTCAGTTTCAATATCACAAGTATTTTTGACCATCTGCAATGCATCATCTCTCATATTGAGTTTATAGTCCAGTTAGACCCCAGAGCCTTTTATTTTTCTATTTCAAATATTCTCTGCTGCTGAGCCCCATTGCTGTCAGCGTGCACTTTCGTGGTTGGATTTTTTGAGAGTGCAAGAGTTTCCATCTGTCTCTGTGGCATTACATCATCTCAGCTGCTGTTTCCCCACACAGCTCAGCTGAGCTCCTTTGGGGTGCTAACTGCCGTCCAGCCTGTGTGTGGTGAAGTGTACTGAGTTTTGGGAAGTGTCTTGCCAACAGCCAGACACACGGCTGTGTCTACAGCATTTCCTGTCTGTCTACATGGAACTGCAGAAACTCCTGAAAGAGTTTCCCCTGCCTTAGTTGGATGGTGCTAGGACCTCAGGCGTTTCATGGTGGAGACGTTCCCCAGCCGCACACCTGCCAGTGTTTCTCCATGTGCAGTCTAAGGACCACATGCAATGGAATCTTCCTGTCCCAGACCCAAGTCATCACACTTGTGGTATGGCTTCCAGATCCCATGCCATAGCCAAGGTGTGGATCTCTGGGGCTGGAGTCCATGAATGTGCAGTTTAAACAGTGCCTTGGGAGACTCAGAAGGGTGATGTAGGGGATGATGGAGGAGCTTGGCCAAGTGTGGTGGGGAGGAGAGCTGCTGCTGTGTCCCAGCCTGGGCCTGCCCATGACAGACCCTCTCCATGTGTCAGAGGATGGGCTTTCTTTGCTCCTTCAGCATCAGGACATGGACTACAGCGTGGCTTCTGGGCTACATTCCTACACTCCAAACTGAGGCTCCCTGGGGAAGATTCATCACCTGTCGTTGGGAGCGATCTTCCAAGCCTGGTTCCTCACGCTCACAGCCAGCTTTCCAACAGCCTGTGGGTGACCATCCCCATGGGAAGCACTCTAAACTGACCCCTGTGGGTTATCGTGTTCTCAGCTGGGGTTGGAAACTCAGTTTCAGGAAGGAGAAACAGCACAGTGCTCTTCCTGGTCACCGGCACCTAGACCTGGGGACCAGTAGACCCTTCCCAGATCACACTTGGCCTCCTCTTTGCTCTTTCTCAGTCTCTCAACTCAGAGGTTTGCCACCTTAGAGAGGAGACTCCAAGCAAGGAGGCTCCAAGTCTTTGCAGCGTCAGCCTTGGGGCTCAGATAACCACAGCTTTGCGACAGACACAGGTAGACCCAATAGTAATGCTCCTGCCTTTCAGGGTCCTCTAACTCAAGTCTTTCCAGCTCTTCCCCATTGTGAAGGTGCTGCTCACTGACTGGACATTGCCACCAGCCTGGAGGAAGAAGGAGGTGGTGACCCATGGCCAGGGGCTGGGCAGGCAGAGTGAGAACCTCTCTAGGCACATGTGAGCCTTGTGGGTGGAGGTGTGGACTTCCTCCAGGGTACTGGGCAGTGGGCACTGCTGTGTGGCTGTCAAAGGCATCTTCTTGGCCAGCTGTAGGCCCTATTTGCACACGCACAGATGAACATGGGCAGGTAACCATGGCTGGTATGCATGTGTAATCATTTCACTCATGTACTCATTCACTCTGTCATTCATAAGACTGACAAATATCAAGTCCTGGCTTTGTGGTAGGTGCTGGATGTGGTGTCGGGATAAAGTAGTAATGAAGACAGACACAGAACTTGCCCTGCAGGAGTTCAGAGATCAGTGAGAAAGAGAAACAAATCAGAGATTAAACAAAGCATGAGGTCTTAGGATATGTTCAAAATATTTACAGACTGTATTCTGTGAACACCAGCCATAGTGTTGGAGCAAAGCCCTGGAGATCCTCTCTGGGCCAGGTAGAGCCACCTAGAAATTCTTTCGTGAGGGGCTGGGGTGACAGCAGCTACTTATAACAGCAAAGAAGCATTTCAATATTTTCAATAACCTGATACGACCCAACCAGCACAGGCCAACTGTATATTGGCCCTCAACAGAGCATAAAACAGCAGAATGCAAGCAGATCAGGTGTCAGGAAAGGCTTACCTGAGCCTCTGAACTCAGATATCTGAACTAAGACCTAACGATGGAGTCAAGGATTGGTGCAGGCATTGGCGGGTGCTAGAGAGACTTCCAGAGAAAACAAGAAGTGTTTGCACCTGTGTAAACACAGAGATGAGAAAGTGCATGGCATAACCCAGGAAATACCACCATTTCACTATTTATGGCATGTAGAGTGTGAAGGGAGAATTGTGTGAGATGGGCTTGGAGAGGTCATTAAGCCATCTTATCTGCAACATTAAGAGGGTTGAGGATGAGACAGACCCTAATTTGATGGAGATTAAATTTCTACCACTGCATAGAATGGCAGATTGAAGGAGAAGTTAAGTTCAATAGTAGAAAAAGCATGCACTTCATATTCATTAAGAGTCCTACCTACCACACATGTTTGAAGGAGCCAGCAGAGAAGATCTCTGAGAACACTTGGAACACAAGCTCCCTCCTGATTTTAGGTCTTGGCTTAAATGCCACCTCCTCAGAGAAGTCTTCCTTAATTGTTCCATGTAAAATGGTAGCTCCTCCTCATGAGTTACCTCTTTGCCTCATGTGTGTCTGTCTCTTTGCAGCACTTGTCATAATTGGCTTATTGTATATAGTTACTTAGAACGTAGGCTTTGTTTCCTCAGCACCTAGAACAGCTCCTGGTCTTGGCAGGTGCTCAATAAACCTTGGAAAGGATATTGAATGGATGAGAAAGACCCCACTGAAGTAGAACACAAAGGCCAGGGCCAAGGGAAAGAGATTGGCTTTAGAAAGGGGGAGATGCTGCTTCTGTTATAAGAGGGGCAGAGGAGGAAGGGGCAACTGGAATGCAGGTAGGTGTGTAGATTTGGTGTCAGGAATGGAGGCCGTTTCTTTCTGATGGCTTCTCTTTCCTTTTACAGGAAGGAAGCAAGACTGGTAGCTGAGGTGAAAGAGGTGGCTGAGGGACAAATTGGTTTGGGAAAGTGAAGACATTTTTGTAGAGGAGAACTGAATGAGTTGCTGACAAATGTCAATAGGACTGCCAGGCAGTGCTGAGGACCTTGTTGAGAGTGACCTTCAATATCGCTACTAATGAGCCTGGTCATGTGGTTTTTCTCAAATAGCACCCAGCTGTCCAGGTGTAAGTAAAGAGGTGGCAGCCAGGAGATTTGCCAGGGCTAGAGTTCTACAAGACAGATGCAACATGAGAGCATCGAGGCAAGGAAGTTTCTGATATCATTGACTGTGTGGCTGCTGTGCTAAACCAGAGAATTGAGGCTGAATATGGACGGAGGTGAAGGGAGGATGTGGCTAATAGAGGAAAACCTAGGAGTCAATAACTAGGGGTCTGAGCAAGGACAAAGAACTGATGTATGAGACTAGTTGGGTGAGTGAGCTAGATGGATCCAAGCGAGTGTGGGAGAGTGGGGACTCTGGACTCTGACTCAGGTGAATGGCATGATCAGCCCAGAGTTTGGCCGAGAGAAAAAGTGGCTTAAGTGGAATGAAGAGGAAGGTCATTGGAGATGAGGAGGTCAAACTGAGGGGCCTGTGTATTGGAGGAATTGCCCATATAATGTACTGAAGTCACTGAGGATGATGGTGGACCTTCAGGAGAGAGGAGGATCATGGGCTAAAGATGAAAATCTTCACAAGTAACTGCATATTCAGGATTCTGCACTTGGCAGTGGCAGCCTGGAGGACTCAGTGGCCTGAGCCTTGGTGGAACATCAGCCTGACAACAAAGTGAGGGAATGATAGTCTGGAGGTCACAATAAGGGGCAAGTAAGACACAGCCCTGTGCCCAGATCCTGGGGCACTCAGGGTGCAGAATAAGTAGCAGCGTCCGGGAATCAGTGTCTGGAGAAGAGGAGAAACAAGTAAGGAAAGGTGATGCAAACACATTGACAGGGAAGGTGAAAGCATAGGGACGTTTATTGATCGTCTTACGGGAATCCAAGAACCTGGCAGAATAATTTACGAGGGAGGAGAGGAATGGAACTGAGCTTTCTCTGCCTGGATGTACCTCTACCAGTTTTCCATCCTTCAGAATCTTTCATTACATGACCACATCTCATAGGGAAAGCAGCCATGTTATCACCCTACCTTTCTTTCCTTAGCATTATTTGAGAACAAGTCAGATAGGTAGGGAAACGGCAAGAATAAACAAACCCTAATGCTTAGTTCTGCATACAAGCTACTCCACGGTGATTGCCCTAGCACAGAGGTGCATGCTGCCACACTCCACGGAGCTTCTACAAGCTTCCAGGAATATTCAGTGAATCAAGAGCATCATGCAAAGTACTGGACATGTGTTGCCCTGCCTGGGAGAATATTTTCCTGAATAGCATGCCAAGCTCTAGCCTGGTCGCCCTAAGAATCTCTGCTGCCACCACTACTGGTCCCACATCCACGACCATCATCCTGCTCCTCTCAAGACCAAGTGATCCCATTCCCAAGAGTTCCAGTGCTCAGCCAGCAACCCCTGACTTACCCTCTGAGATGACAGCACATCTAGCTCCACAGAAATGTGTCAGGAACATGAGAGGCCCCATCCCTGCCTGGGTCTCTGGTCAGAGGAAATGCCTGTGCTTCCTTTACCACAATCTAGCCTGGACCCAGGCAACCGAGCTCTGCTTAGGAAACGCCATTAAAGCTACCGTAAACGGTGTTCATCTTTAAAATATACTCAAACGTGTTTAACAATTCCAGGCATTGAAGCAAAATGAAACATAATTTGTGTAAGCTCAGTGGGGTGGGAGAGAATGTGGATCATTTTAGGACCCACAAGTAGTTCAGCAGGGCTGGAGCATAGGTACAAGTTTTAGGAGTGCTAGAACTGGGGCTGGAGCAGTAAGCAAGACCTGACCAAGATGGGTTGTGTTAGTCTTGTTAAAAAGCTTGCATTCTCTCCTGAGGGTCGTTAGGAGCCATTGAAGATCTTGTTGGGGGCAGCCAGAGATGGGTTGAGATGCACATTCTGCACAAGTCATTCTGTCCAGAGTGAGGGCAGTGGATTGGAGGCCACCAGGTGCAATCTAATGCAGCCTCCCTTCATCTAGCTTCTACCATCCAGGCTCAGCTTATATGAGACCTTCACCTGGAGGGATGCATAGGTGCCTTGCTTTCACTGATAATGTTAGGGTGACTCTCCACCCCAACACTCAGAGGCCCTACTCTGCTTGCCCCAGTAGCATCAGGGTTAAATCAGGTGAAGGGGGTATGAGGGTCTGGAAAGCAATGGGGGACACTCGCCAGTGTCGTGGTGATCATGGAAACACCCAGGGCAACAAAGATCCCAGGAAATCCTTTTCTAGCTACAAGATAAATTTATTTTCTAAACTCCAGAGTATACCCATGCTTTCCAGGCAACAGGACAGGTAGATGCAAGTTCTCTTAAGGGACTGGGAAGAGGGGGCCACATGGAAAGGAGACACTGAGTCACTGCCTCTCCTGACCTTCTCCTCCGAGGTGAGGCTGCGAGTGGTGTAGTAGGAATTTCTGACAATTCTCCTTGAGATGGAGCTCCCTGTGCATTTTACTTCCTGGGTCTCCTGCTTAGTTCTTTTCTCTCTGTAATCTATATACTTGGAGGTATCCCATGGTGATCACGCCAAGTCCCAGAGTCTGAAGTACAAGCACTATGTGGACAGCTCCTTCATGAATCTCCAGTCTGGACCTCTCAAACTTTAGCCTACTCAAAATCTCTGCTCAGGTGTTCACAGATATCCCAGGCTTCAAGTGTCCTGAGACAAACGTTCCATCGTCCAAATAATCTGCTTCTCCCGCACTCCTTTCAGAAAGCAAATGGCAACTCCATCCTTTCAAATGTGTAGACTCAAAATCTAAAAGTCAGCAGTGATTCCTCTATCAAACCGCACATCCAATCTATTATCCAATCTTGCTGGCTTAACCATGTCCAGAGCTGGCCACTGCTCACCTTCCACCAGCTGTAGCTTGTTGCAAGCACATCATCCTGTCCCCTCTGGATCATCACCTCCTCATTGGTATCCTTACATCTGCTCTTGCCCTCCTGTGATCTGTTATCCACCCAGCTGCCAGAGTGCTCATTTTAATACTCAAGTCATGTCAGTCTTCTGGCAAAAACATCCCTTGGCTTTCCATCCCACTTGAAGAAAAGGCAAAATTCTAACAATAGTCTACAGATCCTGTGCAGTCTAGCTCATAGATACTTCTGAGTCATCTCCTATCTCTTTACTCTCTGCTTCACCCTATCTTTTGCTTTCTGTTCCAGCCACACTGGCCTCTTGCTCTTCCTCGAAGACACTAGCCAAGTCCCTACCTCAGGACCTTTGCACATGCTGTTCTCTCTGCCTGAAATATCTTCCTTCAGATATTTGCACAGTTCAGTTCCTTACTTCTTTCAGGTCACTGCTCAAATGTCACCTTTTCAGAGAGTACTACACTGACTGCCCTCCATATTTTATACTCCATATTTTATACGGAGTATAAAATAATACTCCATAACCCCTTTATCTAGATGCACTGTTCTCCTCCGCACTTACCATTCCCTGAGTTAGCCATGATAGGCTAAATAATGGTAAGGTTACAAATCCCAAATTTAAGTGGTTTATAATATAAAGGGTTTTCCAGTGACATGCTGGAGCCAGCTTGTACTGGCTCCAGAGAGCCAATTGCTAACTTTTCAGGAAATTTGTGAGCCAGTTGTTACACAAACATATATAATTTATAAAAAGTTAAATTATATAAAGTTATAATTAAGTAAATTATATTAAAACCAAGGGCAATAAATACTCAAAATGCATCGCTTCTTAATTATATTACTACTTATTTTACTACTATTATTGATATATTAAAAATTTTATTATTACTACATACTACTATTACCTGTGCACTTTACGTTATTTCTCTTGTATCTGCATGGTGGAAATACAGTATTATATAATGACATGCTACTATGCATTTCTACTTAACTCCTCGTCTGGTGATGCCATATTGAAATTAGTCATACTGAGAGTATTTACACAGTGCTGAAGTCGTAAATGCTACAAATCAAGGTTTGATTTATTTTTTTTTTAGTGCTTGTCTAGACTTATGAAAGTAATGGGGAAATATTTTATGATTCAGATTAAACTTACAAGTGTGCCATGTCTGCAGCTGTTACACTGTGAACGAACGGCACAAAAAATTGAGGCAGTATTTCTCTAGTATTCAAAAACTTATCCCCGATTCAACAAAGAAGTCACTCACATCATAGATGGATGAGTGAAATTCTAATGTATGTCTTTACTGTTTCATCTTATTTGTTAACATAAATGAATGCATCAGCCAACATGCAGGTTGGAACTACAGTCCTTTGTGAATGGGAACCACAAACTGATTATGGATACAAGACTTCAGCAAAAAATGAACCAAAGCATTCTGTGGGTATCAGTTGGATAGATGCAATTTCAATGTAGAAGAATACTGTATATTTTATTATTTGTCAATGGCATCCTTTATAAGTCAAACACATACATGTGTGCACACACACACGTTGCCCTTCTCCCTTGGAGAGTTGGCCATTAAACATTTACCAAAAACCCCTGGCTCATCCTCTCACACACTCCATGTCCATCATGGAGCACCTGTTCACATCCTTCACTCTGGGCCCAGGTGATGGCACTTCCATCGCCTGAAGCATTGCTGATTGCTATAGGGGGTGTGGGGGAAACAGGCATGACAAAGGCTCTGCCTGGAGGTGGCACAAGCTACTTCTGTTCATATTCCATTTACTGAAGCAAGTCATCTGGCCATGCCTACCTTTAAGTGAGGGGAATCCCACTGTGTGTCTGGAACGAAGAAAGGGAGCACCACCACAGCACATTGGATGTTTACGTATCTACTGTCTGCCCCACTCCCAGGCTTGAATGTAACCTACATGAGAAAGAGTTGCCTTGCTCACTGCCATATCCCAGTATCCCAAACACCTTGGAGATGCTCTATGAATACTGAATGAATCTGAGAGGAAACTAGCCCGAAGGGGAAAGGCTCTGGAAGCAAGCCCCCATGGACCAACGGAGAGTGTCATCATTTCATGTTTTCTCCAAATCTTGTGAACAACGTGTTTTAGTCTTAGCCTGTCACATGCACCTGAAATCTGGGGCAAAGGCAATCACATAGATGCATATGGCTCTGTGTCATTATTACAGGCAAGTGAGCCAAATTGAAGGATGCAAAAATTGAAGGATGTATCACTCTCAGATTCATGTAACTGCAGGGTTGGCCCCGAGAGTGAGCACCTCCTTACATTTTGTCCTCTTGGATTCTCCCTTGCTTTACCTTAGCCTTGGTTCTTTAGCAGGTCTCGTCCAGGAGCTCCCAATTCCACAGCCTAATGGACAATTCCAACTCTAGCAGCTGCTTCTTTCAGACACAGCCAGGAGCATATACAAGAGAATGCTTAGCTGAGGCAATGTTTTATTCACTCTTTGTCTAGCTTAGAGACATAATAAACTCCAGGGGCTGAATGATGGCTCTAAACGCTGAGAGATAGGCCAAAGCAGTAAGAGGGAGGCATTACTTATTTTAGAATAAGCCGCATGCCATTACCTTATTGCTGAAATCTTGAAGTTCAGGTGTTGACTGTTACTACGATTAGGTCTGATGGTATCGCACACCTGGGATGCCAACAGCACCAAATCTCACCGATCGACTTCCCACTGTGTGCCAAGAAAGCAGACACTACGCCTTCATGTACCTGGTTTCATTCATCAACCAGCACCCTAACTCTCTTTTCTTGGTATTTCCTGTGTGTCAGAAAAGGAAGCTGAATCTTTGGGAGATTCTTTCAAGGTCAAACAGGGAGCAGCAGAACCAGGGTTTGAAGGAAACCTTTCTGAATCTGATGTCTGCCCCTTCTGAATTAGGGCTCTCATCTATCAACCTGCGAGAAAAAATACAGAAAGCATCATTCAGGCAACCCATGAACTCAAGACACTGAGACTTCACTAACCTTCCTCGCACACAAGGTCCTAAAGGAACTACCACACGCATGTCCACATCTGATGCACAGAACAGACTCTCACCGCATCGAAATAAACCCCAGTATGATCGTAATAACTTTTTTCTTTCAATTTTTATTGAACACAAGTATTCTGACAGAATGCAAAGTCAAAATTCTCAGTTAGTACTCAGTATTTACACCAGTGAGAATGGAAACAAAGGTGGTATCGATGTTTCACTTGGTAAAAAGTTTTATAACAAGAGAGAAGGCCCCCGAAGTACAGAATGCTGGGTAGGGATGTTAATGGAGGTCTGAAAACCGCCATCCAGACAGACGCCTCGAGTGAAAACCTGGGACTCGGAAGGCTCCATAGAAAAGTGTGAAAATAGAATTCCACCTCCAAAGCTGCACTATGTACACCACAGCCCTGCAGGGTCCAGCGGCCCTGCTCATCACACTTGAGTGCTCCTCCAGCAGAAGTTGGCCATGCCGGTCTTCATGTGAATACATATGTATGGCACATACACACATAGACACATAGACATTGGAAACTGGTGGAATTGATCCCTCCTTCAAAAATTAAAAAAAAAAAAGAAAATTATAAGCTTTGATCTCTTAACATAAAAGATAAAACATCTTGGAATAAAATGACTCCCTCTTTGATTTTAGAGAAAGCATTGCTTATTTACTTTTTTTTTAAAAAAAGGAAAACTCTTGCATGCTAAGACAAACCTACATGTAATGGGAGAGAACAGACCAAAATGTGGGCAGAGTCTTAGGTCCCAGCTAATGGCAGAGCCAGGGTTCTAGGGGGTCAGCTGCCCTGGGCCAGGTGATCTGAGAGCTGACCTGTTTCTTCCTAACCATCAGAACCAAAATCAGTTGACCTAACCATAACCACTTTGACAGTCTTGACAAGGAATGGCATGGGCTTGGCCTGGTGTGGCAAAGCCGTGGTCACTACAAGATGAGGAACTGAGTCCGCTGAAGAGCCTGGTGACTGGAAGAGCCTGCCCCTCACTGCTGGGCCCTCCCGGTCTCAGACACCCAGGCTCTCACATGCTACTGTGTGTTCCAAGATCTCTCTTCATGTTCCTCTATCCTGAGGGCCTGTGCATTTGAACCAGAGATCTGTGCTGGCCCTAGAATCAAAGGGGCCAGGGCTGTGTGTTCTGGGCTCCTCCATTTCCATCCCCAGGAGCTGAGAAAATGCAACATAACCCCACATTGAGCAAATGACAAGACCATTATTCTTCACAGTTTGAAAGTATAATCTAGCATCGCCACTGATCAGACTGCAGAAGTGTCAGAACACTGGGGAGACTGGCCCACAGAATCGACCCAGAGGCAGCCTTGCCACCCTAACCTCTTGCTGCTTTGTACCTTAGGAGAGGAGCGCATGCGGAGTACTGATTTCTGTTTACTTAGCGTCATCTTCATCACCATCATCATTTGTATTTCATTTTCTTTGTTTAAAGGCTTCGATTCCTTTTAAGAGTGATTTTTGTTTCCTGAATATTTTTTCTGAACTATCTGCTATACCTTCCACAACCAAACTATGTTGAAGTTTTATTTCAATACTATGACAAAAACACGTTTCACACTAAAATATTCACGCATCCACAGTGCACAAGCTTGCAGTTCTAAAGTAGAATGAGGAAAAAAAAAAAAAAAAGCAAAATTTCTATACAAAGGGCTGGCTTTTCCCTTCTCCCCGCCCTCCCATCCCCCTTAAAGTTTCTGTATTTTTTCCCCCACTTGGTTTCCAATCCAGGAAAGTTGTGTTATGACTCCAGACAGTAGCTTGTCTCTTTTTTCTTTTGTTTCTATAAATGCTGCCTAAGTGAACAGAAGGCCGATGTTACTTTACTTCAACAGATTTCCAAAAAAAGACACTAATTCCCTGAAGCACACATGCTCTTCCGCTCAAATCTAGATTCTGGGCTCAAAAGGAAATGGTATGTATATATTTTATTTGGCTTTCTACACAAAGGGGATGTGTGGGGTAATAATGTGTGTTCACCAAGACCAGCCCCAACTATACAATCTTCTCTGCTTCATTCAACAAAGCCTAAGGAGTCCTTCAAAAGAAGGGTGAGAACGCCTGGGAGCAGATCCCTTTTCACAGATGCAGGCAGGTGGCGGCTAATCAGAAAGTGGTCTAACCCCCAAAGAAACACAAAAATAACCAAAAATTAAAAAAGCAAAACCTTTCCAGAATGAGATGGATTTTCACCTGAGTGGGACCCAGGCAAAAACTGCAGATCAGAAAAGAGGGGAAGAGCAGCTGTAAACAATCATGTTTTGTAAAGTCGTCCTGTGCTAAAGCAAGCGTGGGATGATCCTACCTACCTCTAGGTGGTATTTGTTACCTTAAAAAATAAAAGGCAGCTATTTCACATGGACATTTAAACACAACCAAAGTCGAACATTTGTCACCTTGTAAACACTGGAAAACAAAGTTGGCAGAAAGAAAAGAAAAGAATGTAAAAGAAAGAAAAATAAGTCTGAATACTGCAAATTGAGATCTACCCCCAGAAGCTGCAATTTGGCATTCTTCCTACAAAATAAGAGTCTACGTGGGAATTGAATTCAGCTAGAAAGGGTGACACACTTTGCATACTGAACAAATACAAAGTGAACAGAAATTATAACTTATTTATGAGGTTTTACAGAGTTCAAACTTGACTGAAAGTATAAAAATAAACTGTGGACTTTGTTCATTCGATTAGTCTTAGTGCCTGAAAGTTATTTCTCTGAAACTGGTCTGTGCCAATCGGGTAACACCAAGTGTGGTCTTCCTGAACCTAGATTTTGTTTCTGAGCTTCCTAGATTCTTAATTTGGGGTCCTTTTGTCTGATTTTTAAATGGTTTCAGGGAACGGAGTGTCCTAGTTTGGCTGTGGGTTTAACCTTTTTGTCTCATTTTCTTACAAGTGAGTGCTAACAAAGGGACCCTTTCTATAAGATTCCCATGTTTTATCTGTTTAGTTTTTTTTTAAAGGCAAAAGACACTAGAGAAATGAGATGTGTGTGTGTGTGTGTGTGTGTGTGCGTTTGTGTGTGTCTGTGGTGTTGGAAATGCTCTGGTGAAGCTGCTGTGTCACTTTTTATTTTGATCTTTGCTCGGTTCTCGTCACCCATCATGCTTTGCTCTCGTTCTCCTTTGTCTGTGTGGCGTCATTGGGGACCGTCTTGACTTCGGCTGGCGCTGGCTTCGTTTCTGTCTCCTGGCACTCTGGCTTTGCTTCTACAGGGCCCTTCCTGCAAAGAATCAGGAAAACAGCACCACTGAGACCACGGTCTGCAGACATCTCGCCCCTGTATCCAGGCCCTGGGGACAGCGGGGAGGAGGGAGTTCTCCAGTGTCAGCACCTGGCTCCAACTGCTGCCCATCAGAATTACCTGGGAGCACTAAAAATCACCCATGCCTGGGCCGTGTTCCCGGAAATCCTGATTTAATTGGTCTGGACACGGTGACTTTTAAAAGCACCCAAGTGACTCTAATGTGCAGCCATAGTTGAGAAGCACTGAGTCAGAAGAACGAGTCCTTTCCTCTTCCAGCCCTAAGGTGATGCTAGAGGCTGTGTTTTTACCTGGGGTGGTGGAAGGGGGCAGCAGAGGCAGCTCCTCCTCACCCTGACCAGCTGCAGTGGCAACAGCTCAGCTGGATGTAAATGCAGCCTGCTGGGCTGGGTTGGGCCTCCAGCACTGATTTCAGGGGCCCCTTTGCAACCCACTCTTGCCTGTCCCTTCCCCCACCACCCTGTGCTATTGCAGGATGATGCCTTTAGGGCCTGCCCGGGTAGGGTGAGAAAACACTGATGGAGGCAGCTTTTCATGGCAGCCTGGTGGGGGGCTAGAGTGGGCCTGGTGGCTATGCGGGAGTTGAGGGCAGCTGAGTGGGCAGAGTCCTTTTCCCTCCTAATGCTGAGATTCAGGGCTCCTGGCGAGAGCCCCTTGCAGCCCATGGTGGCAGCATGTCAGCTTATCTGGGGAGCAGCCACAGGAGCCTCTATAAAAATCTAGGTCTGACTCTGCCTCCATCAGTTCCAGCAAAGGGAATCGGGTCTGAGGATGCATGGGGACAGGTACAGACCCCAGCCTCAGCTGGTGCCACTGAATTTTGGCAAGACACTTACAAACCTGAAAGGTTAAGGACTTTCTCCTGAACTTAGAGACCCAGCAGCCATTTGATGCTGGGGAACCCCGAGTCTTCCCAGCCACTCAAAGACCAGGAGAAGCAAGAGTGGGCTGAGGGCCGGGATTGGGAGGGGAGGGTGGGCATCCGAGCCAGAGTGCGAGGGGGCCTCTGGTCTGCACCCTTCCCTGCCACGGGCCTGGGGCTACCTCTTTTCTTCCTGCACATCAGTGTCTTTCTGGTGGGGACTCAGCCTGGCACTGAATAACACACCGACTGGGGGCCCCAGGGTGGCTGATAAGGGCACCTTGGCCTTCTTAGCCTGCTTCCCAAGCTATTCTCATCAGTGGCCTGACTGCAAGGGCTCCTCCAGGGAAAACAGAAGCCGCTGCTAGGATGATAAGGATAAAACATAATTAACATGGCCTAATTAGCCAGCAGGCGGCTGCTCCTGGGGCCAGCTGCCTGTCCTGCTCTCTCTGCCTTATCCCAGCCCCTTGGTTGACGGTTGCCTCAGAGAAGCCCTGGATGAGGCTGAAGACACATCTAACAAGGAGGACACAGCACAAATGCACACCACCACAGGACACAACCCGATGACAGCAGACAAAGAGAGGCCGTACTCGGTCTTTGCTGGCGCAGGCGAAACAGAGCTGTCTGCAGTGGAAGGAGCAAGCTCAGGGGCTTGTCCACTGGCCCCAGCGGCGGGAGCAGGAGAGCCCAGGGCTGCAAAAACATCCTTTGCAAGGTCAATATCTGGGGTCTTGAAGTTCCCTTCGTCCATTTTAAAGTCCTCGCCCTGGGAAGGGTTTGTGGTGCTGACGGAGGCAGCCTCGCTCTTCGGGCTAGCAAGGGCTGTGGCTGCCTCGGCCGGGCTCTTCGCGGCTCCGGGCTGGGTGGGCTCCGGGTCCGGGCCTTTGGTGCTGGGAGCCTCCTGCTTGGCCTGAGGGGCTTCTGTGGCAGGGGCAGCCGCTGCTGCTAGAGGACTGGCTGCCCCAGTCGGGGTGGGGACTGGTGCAGGGGTGGGCTTGCTGGCCGGAGGAGCCTTAGAGGCCTCCCCAACACTAGCAGGGGCGCTTGGGCTGAGGACAGCCCCTTGGTTAGCCAGGACACTAGAAGACAAATTGCTAGCGGCAGGGGTTGAGGTCGGGGTGTCGCTCAGGTCAACAAGGGGGGCGACCTTGGGGGCTGAAGCTGGGGCTGGGGAGGAGGCAGAGGCGCTGGGCCCCTTGGAAGGGGTGGCCTGGCCAGCCGGTACAGAGTTTGAGTCAGGCGTGGCCGTGGCCGGTGGGGCAATACTGGAGGTCAGGGTGGTGGTCTCACTGGTGGGGCTGTTCTGAGCAGTGGCAAAGGTTTCGGTGATAGTGTCAGAGTTAGTGGTGACGGTGGTGACAGAAGGCAGCATGTCCTCGACAGTGGCCGTAGTGTCGGCAGGCAGCCTGTGGAAGGACAGGAAGTAGAAGAGAATAGACAATGAAGCTGAGACGTGACAGAGAAGCGAGGAGGAGGGCTGAAGCCCAGGACAGGGACCATGGGGTGGGGGCATGCAGTTAGGCACAGGCATGGACACAGGCCCACACAGAGAGAAGGATGCTGAGAGGAAGCACACGCCCAGGTGGGCAGAAGAGGACACAGGAGACGACAGAGAACGTGGCGGTCTCAAAAGGGACCTGCTAGCCCTTCCCCGCTGATGTCCCTCCAGCTCTCTGCACAGAGCTCCCTTTCCCTGAAGTCCTTGCAGACCTGCCTAGGGCTTCCTGATCCCTGCCCTGGGTCTCGACTCAAGGAGGGGCAGGCTTCTGTTCAGCATCCACCTGCCCTAGGCTTCCCAGGTCCCAGAGGAACTGGGCCCAGCTGCCCTGCAGGGCTCCCCAGGGCACTGATGGGAAAAGTCACAAGTAAGGCAGATCATGCGTACTCAGAATGGCTCCTGGGAGCTGTGGGTTCTTCCAGCCACAGATTTTGTGGTTCCTTGAAACTCCATTCCCTTTAAGCCCATAGGATCCTTGACCGTTAGGCAGGCATTACAACCACAACTGGTCAGGGGCTCTGTGGGTCCCCGAGGTTTCTGAACAGAGGAGGGGCCAGGAACTTTACCAGGTCCCTGGCTTCCCTTATCCTTTCGGGAGGAAAACACAAAACCCTAGAATTTCAAGAAATCCTAAGCAGAATCTGCTAAGCCTCTCACTGAGATTTTGCCACCTTAAGTCATTTCCAGAATATGTGTACAACTTGAGAACAGGGACTAGGGATCCAGGGATCCCCGCTCATACAGGAGCCTTCTAAGGGTACCCACAGCCACCGAAATAGAACCAAAAATGCCTTCTCTCTGAGGACAGAGTGAGGTGAGGCATTTCTTAGCCAAGCAGGTCTTATGGTCAAGGGTTTGGAATCCTGGCCAGAACTGTTTGGCCGGGAGCTGTGGGTAGGGGCACGGGAGGTGGGGGTAGGGTGGGGAGGTGGGTGTGGGGGTCTCTATGGAGCAGGTGCCAGCCCCTCCCGGCCCACGTACTCGGGCTCCGTCAGTGGCGTGGTCTCGTTGGGCTCTGTGTGTTTCCCTCCGTCATGGTTTGGGGTCCGCTCCTCCTCCGTTCGGACCTCCACGATGGGCTCCTTGGACTCGTCTTTCCTGTGGAGACAGCACTGCTGGTTAGACCCTAGGGCAGCTGCAGGGAGAGGCTCCCCTGGAAGAGCAGCTATGACTCAATCCAAGGCTGGCACGATGGCCATTGAGAGCCAACAGATTCAAATGTATGAGTCTCAGCCCAACTCTTGCTAGCTGTGTGACCTTGAGCTTCGGATTTAATCACCCTGCCTCAGTTCCTTCATCTTTAAAATGAGGCAAAAACAGTGTTACCTTGCCTAGTTATTATGAGAATTCAATGAGAGGATGCATGGGAAGTGCTAAACACAGTGCCTGACACAGGTCATTGCTCAAATACGTACATCTATCTCTGCACACAGGTATAATACATTTCTTTTTCTTTTCTTTTCTTTTCTTTTTTTTTTTTGAGACAGAGTCTCGCTATGTCACCCAGGCTGGAGTGCAGTGGCGTGATCTTGGTTCACTGTAACCTCCGCCTCCTGGGTTCAAGCGATTCTCCAGCCACAACCTCCCTAATAGCTGGGATTACAGGAGCATGCCACCACGCCCGGTTAATTTTTGTACTTTTAGTAGACGCAGGGCTTCACCATGTTACCCAGGCTGGTCTCAGACTCCTGACCTCAAATGATCCATCCATCTCGGCCTCCCAAAGTGCTGGCATTACAGGTGTGAGTCACCCCTACACATACATTTCTAAGTATGCGCACATACATGTATATGCATATACAGTGCCTGGCATGTGGTGGTGCTAAACAACTTATTTCCTTGCTCAGTCCCTTTCTGGCTTGCTCCAGCTCTGCTCCACCCAGTGACAGTCTTCAAAGGCTCCCGCTAACTGGCTTAGGATCTGTTTCTCCAAGATGCTGTTGGAGGGACAGTATCTGGATCATCGGCTCCATAAGGACAGGAATTTCTTTTTGTTTTGTTCTCTGCTGTACCTATGTGCCTGGAACAGTGCCTTGCCTGCAGCAGCTGCTTGCTAAATATTTGTTGAGTGATGGATGAATGAATGAATGAATAAACAATGTGCGAAAGCAAGGCGAGTGTGTCCCTCTAATGCTGCCCCACCCCAGGGCAGCTCCTCTCCAGGTTTAGTTCCAACAATTTCCCTCATTTTGACATATACAGGGATTTTCACACTCTGGGGAGATTCTAATACAAGAGATCTGGGATTGCGCTCAAGAGTCTACGTTTCAAACCGGTAACCCCAAAGACCATGCTTTGAAAAACTTTTCTCTAACGTTTTTCCCCCCTCAGGGTTCCAAATGGAGAACATGCAATGTAAGGAAAGGTCACGACAGGCACCAGCTGATGGCTCGGGGTGGTGCAGCTGCTGGGTCCCTGGGCTGGAGCAGAGCCCAAACCTCAGCAGGGTGGACAGGTCTGCACTCACGAGAAGGCGGCCTTGCCCTCCTCCATGTCCTTGCCCTTGGCCCCGGGCCCGGCTTTTCCACACAGGTTGACCGCAATGCACATGAACAGGCCACATTTGTTCAGGAAGTAGCAGGTGATGTCCACGACCACCAGGAGCAGGACGAAGATGACGATGAGGATGCCCACGATGGCCCCGGTGCTCAGGCCTGAGGTGGGGCTGCCGTTGGCTTGAGTGGGAGAGAGATGGCTGATGGTTAACAGACTGAGATGCGAGACCCCCGGACCCTGCCAGCAAAAGCCCCTGGGGGTGGGGAGGGCCCAGAGGACACAGTCATGGCATTCATGCCCAGAGTGACACCTTCCTGGGGCCTTTCTATGGCCCAGAGTTGAGAAAACAGGGTCTCTCTATACCTTCCAGAGGGAGGGATGACAACGTCACCTCACAGATTGGGGGATGAGGGTGAGCCTGGTCAGCTGGCCTCCCGTGAGTCCCGGGAGCAGACCGAGCCTCGCCTGTCTGAGAACACTGGATAATGAGGCAGTTGGAGGGCACTGCTGTGTTTCCCCTGGACCAGGGCAAGAGGCTCTGCAGCACAGGCAGGCAGTGACCACTGATTTCAGGCAGGGCTGTGGCTCCTGGAGTACTCAGGGACAGGGGCCCAAAATGGGGTAGTGGAGGGTTTCTGGGGCTTTCTTGGGGTTTGTTGGGCTGTCCATCACAATAGCATCCCCATTATACTTCTCCACTTCCTCTTTCCCTCTTTAGCAATGACCCCAAAGGAGCCCTGCATTAGAGCACACTGGGTTCATGGTTTACCCTCCTCACTGCACCCCAGAAAGACGAGTGAAGCCCGGGTGACTCCAGAGACATGGAGGCCTCCCCAGGCCCACTGTCTGGGAGGTGAAAGGTCTGGGAATACTCACCATCTAGGAGCTCAGGCCTGCTTGGACCAGACTTCAGGAAAACCTGAAGTGAGTGCAGACTCACTCAGAGGTGCACACACACACGTACAGGCACACTCACACCCAGGATAAATGCCCACGCAGACAGGCATGCACTCTCACATTCTAGCACTTGGCACCCTGGTTCTGGCTGGACACACTCTGAAAGACTCAGCCTGTGTCTTACTTCCCTGGTGCCCATCAATCCCCCCAGGGTCTTCGGCTATTGATGGTTTCACAGAGAGACCTGGACTCAGCTCTCTGGGGCCCGTGGGAGATCAACCCATGGCAACACTAGTTGCCTGGGATGGACCAATCGACCTCTTGGTGGTTCCCATCAGTGTCTGGGAGACAGTGGTCATGATGCAGGAAGCAAGGACCCATGTGGAGCTCTGCCATGAAGTCAATGTGGGAACAATGACCCTAGACTGAAATATGGGCACTTCTAATTCATCTTTCCTCCAGAACGACCTGCTTCCATAACTGGCAGCCCTGCCCCACCAGTAGACTTTGAAGCTTCCTGTGCTCTCAGGGCCAACTGAAGCCACCCAGGACTGCAGACTGAAGATGGGAACTGCAGTCAACACTACCTGGGGCTCACCCCACCAGCCACCCCACTCCCAACCCAGCTCACGAGGCTTTGCCAAGCACCAGGCCAGGACCAGCAGCCTGCGAGCCATGTATCATGCCAGATAGATAGTGGAGGAAACATGTAACCAAGTAACCAGCACCAGAGCTGGGCCACACATTCTTCATGTTTCATGCTGCCTGTGTTTGCGGGAGGGTGGTGGTAGTGATGGCTCTTTGTGCCCCAGGGGTCTCTGTCCAGGCACTGTAGTGCTTCTCTGGTGGCTGTCCCTCTCCATTGATCCATATTTCAAACTTCAGTTTGGGGAATGGGCCATCAGCCTAGCATGCCAGAGAGGATCCCTTGCAAACGACTCCTGAGACCCTTGGGTGCCGCTTGCACACGTTTTCAGTCCCTTTGGGACCTTGGCTTGCCTCCTAGCCCTTCCTCCTCAGGCTCTCTGGTTGGTCCCTGCTGACCTCGCACTGAAGATCCTAGTGCATTCCCCCAGGAAGGCTTTTGAGATGGCGAATAACTCTGCTTGGAGAACCCAGCTCTGGCCAACTGTCTCTGGGCTTTGGCAGCAGGATGCTGGCCACTGGCCTCAGCTGTCAGCTAGAATGGGTCATTTTCTTAGTAGCCATGAATGCAGAGGTATTTCTGTTTAGTCTCATAAGAACAAAACCATCCATTTCCCCAGAGTCCTCACACATTCCACCCAAAAAGCAAAGGAGACACAGGCCTTCTTGGTCTTCAGGATCTCAAAGCTGTTTCCCCAAACAGGGAAGAAACTTTAGCCTTGGGTTTTCTCTCCATTCCATGACACAGGGCTCCAGGCCACTGTGGCCTCCGGACATCAGTACCCGATAGGTGTGAAGTGCCTACTCCCTGAAGAAAGAGCTGGAAGTATTTTTTTTTTGATGACAGTGGGGAATGTGTCTGGATTTTTGGACTCAATGGCACTAATTATATCTTCTGAGGTTTATGTGTAAATATGATTTTGTGAAACTAATCATATCTCTAAAGAGGAAAAATAAACTCCTGCAAAGCTGCTCTATGTGCTTGAGAGGACAGCAGCTGAGACAACTGCTCTGTGCTCGTCAGACCCAGCTGGAGGGCGGCACTGGCACTGTGCACATCCAGGGGAGGGCCAGGCAGGGAAAAGGCTTCTGAACTGTGGCACAAACAAGTAGGGCAGCAGCCTCCCCTTTCATCTGAATATAAAATTCAAAGTCTTTCTCCAGGCCTAAAAGGCCCTCCATGTGCTGCGGACTCTGCCCACCCCTCTTTTGGGCCTCATGGCATGAACCAGCAGCCTCCCTTCTGCCTGCTGAACACACCCAGCTCGTCCTGCTTTAGGGCCTTGATGATTCTGTGCGTGGAACTCTCCCTCCGGGGTGGCTCTCTGTTGTCCTGCAGGCCTCAGTCCTGGTGTCACCTTCTCAGAGAAGCCTTATCTGATCTCTTATCTAGTGTGGTACCTCCAGCCAATATCTACCATGCTGCTAGCCTGTTTTATTCTCTTCTTACTACCATCTGCCACTTTCTGTTCATTTACATGCTTATGATCTAGCCATCCCCTGCTAGGACATCCCAGCAGGTACCCTGCCTGTCTCTCCCCAGCATCTAGGACAATCCTGATTCACAGAAAATGTCCAAAGAATACTTGTTGCACAAATGCATGAGTGTTTAGTCTGGAGATGAGAACGCTGTTTCCCAATATTTAAAGGTGTTATAACGAGAAGGAAGAAGTAATCTTACTGTATATGGCACCAACGTGTGGAAATTACGGTGGTGGCAGATTTTAGCTCCATCTGAGAAAGGACTAATATAAACAGGGCTAATCCAACATAGTGTGGGCTGCTCTGAGAGGTGAGTTCCTTGATGCTGAAGGCATTCCAGCAGAGGCCAGAACACTCCTTGGCAGGGATGCTGTAAGGCTGTGGATGAGGCTCCTGCACTGGGCAGGAGCGTGGGTGGAGAGTGTCTCTTCAACCACGAGAGCCTGTCATTCTAAGTCATACATTCTACACTGCCTGGCACGTGGCACCAGTTCCCTAATGCCAGTATCCTCCAGAGTGTGGACTGAGAAAGACTTTTTCCTACAAGACTAAAAAGCTCGGTAGGTCCCATCTTTCATCATTGATCCTTGTGATTTTATTTTTGCATGAAAAATACCTTTAAACTCAAGGTATCTACACCTGTAGCAGAATTCCTGGGGCATTTGTTAAAAATTCAGCATCTGGGGCTCCCCAGCTCTATGGGATCTGAATCACTGGGCATGAGGCTCAGGAATCAGGAGTTGAACAAGCAGCCCAGGTGATTCTCATGAGGACCACACTCCCAGGTCTTCCCTCCCCTGCATCACAAAGAGGAACAGGTGCACACATCATGGGATTTGCCACCTCAGGGTGCACTGCGCTGTCTCAGCCAGTGACCCTGAAAATAAACTTGACCTAATGTATTGAGTGGCTCAAGAATATCCCCCAAAGGAAAAGGGACCACACTATTCACCACCACTGAGTCTAGACTCCTCAAGCACGTGAGATGCTCCTTAAGCTAGGAAGAGAATGTCTGTGGCTTTTACAAAAAAGAGGCTATGAAGAAGGCACAGGCTGTGAAATGGGCAGCAGGGTATTCAAAGCAAAAGCCAACACCCATTCCCTCTCAGTGGGTATCACAGAATTGTTTAGTCCAAGATAACTAGAAGAACAAAGGCCATCTCCTGCCTCTTGTGTAATATTTCACAAAAGGAAAAATACAAACCTCCAGGGGTCTGTCTTTGCTATGGTCTTCCCTCAGCCCTCCCTTGACTAACTCACCCGTGCACCTTGGATGCAAAGAAGGCTTCTGGGGAAGAGTTTCCCCATAACCTCGAGGTCAGAGCTGCCAGGACAGGGAGATGACGAAGCTGGAGCTGTCCATCTTCGTGATTGGACTTGGGAGGGGCTGGCACTAAAGAAGGAACTGGCTTGCTCCAAGAATGAGACCCACAGATGCCTCCTTTTGTATGCCTTAATATAGGAACACGGGTCTCACATTTTACCAATGTCCACATGGGCCTGAGTCCTTGTGCCATGAGACCCTGGTGAAGTAAAAGTACCCTCTTCACCCCCAAGACTCCCAGAAGATGGTCAGACTCTTGGAACTGCTGAGCTGGGGTTCTGGTTCACTCATAAGCCCCTTACATGTCTGCTTGCTCCTTCGAATCAGCTAAACAGATGGCTGGTCTCAGGGGCTTGCAGGATGTGTTTGAGTTAAGTGTGATTATCATTAGAATACAATTTGCAAAGAGAATCTTCTCTCAGATTCCCTCTCCACAAGCTCACTCTGTGCAGCCTCTGTTAGGGAGAGTATAAAGGCTGCTGTGTCATCAGGTGGCCTTACCACAGAGTTGTGCATCTGGTGGCTCAGAGTGTGACCCCATCCTCACCCATAATGACCACCTCCCCTGTTCTGCAAAGGCATTTTCCCCTCCCACTGCCTGCTGGGGAGTCCAAGGCAGCAATGCCTCTTAACAGCTCTTAGGATCCCTGGGAAAAAGAGATTGCTCCCCATTAGGAAGAAAAAGTATTTCCTTCGGTTAGAACTCCATTCACCAGGCTACTATTTCTCTAGGTAATCGTTTATCCAGGTACATGTGAGGTGGAGGGAAAGGGTCTTTGATGCTTTGTCAGACACAGCTATTGAATAAAATCAAGCCACGCTGGTGAGTTCACATGAACTGTTATTTCCTTTAATAATGCAAAGGTGTAAACTTCATAAAGGCCTCACTGATTATCTACACAACAATGTTAGCATTCTTGTTAGTAGAAAAACATGATCCAAACCTGCTGTATAAATAGTCCAAAAATCAGCAGCGGAGCCCCATGGTGTGTGGAGCATGGGCAGCACAACTACAGGGCGCAGGGGAGTGGGGTGCAGCTGAGCAAGGTGGGGTGCGTTCACTCCTGCAGGGTCTCTGAGGGCTGCTGTCTTCAGGACTCCTGGCGGGGCTGGGGGCTGCAGCCATCACCGGGAACTCAGTGTCCAGTGGGAGTGGGTGTGCGCTAATGCTGCCTCCTGAGAGGCGCACTGGTACAAGCCATGGGTCTGTCTAAATGGGACCCTTGAGGACCCTGACATTGTTTCAGCTGAGACCTGCCTGACCCTGGGATGCGTTGAGGGGACAGGGCCACGTCAGTCCTCTCCACACTTAGGACGAGATCTCCAAAGAGTCCCTTCAGAAAGATGGACACTGCCCTTCTCCTGTGGGTGGTCCTGGGATCAGGGGGAGACAGACTCCCAAGCTGGGCCTTACTAGGGTGAAGCCATGTAACTTCTGCCCAAGGCGATCCTAAGAGCCAGTAGCTCTCCCGCACTGACCTGTGATCCTTATGCTCTGCCCTGTGCCCAAGAACCATGCCTGCCTCCACTGCCCTGTTGTGAAGCGCCATCTGGGACTCCAGCGCGGGAGAGTTTTGTGGCTGGGGTGAGAGGCACTACCCTGCCTGAGCTACTGCACAGCATGGAGCCTCTGATGTCTGCACGTGAGCCTCTAAACTGAGCGCTAGGGATTAATGGTGAGCGCCGACATAGGTGGCTTTGCCCCTCAGACCACAGCATGGGGTTATTTGGAATCCCGAAGGGAAAGGCTAGTCTTTGAACATTAAAAATAATAACAACAGAAAAAAATACATAAAGAAACCAAAAAGAACAAAAATCAAGCTTCCGTGGAGATGCTCAAAGATGAGATATGTAGAATGATATGTGACCACAATGGGGGGAGGGAGGGAGTTTTTATTCAGTAGAAGGTCCATCCCCAAGCACACACACTGGTATTACCAAGCAGGATTCAGCCCTGAGTCTCCACGAGGGACCTTAACAAAACACACCCACTTTCTCTCCCGGGTGAACTCCCAAGCAGCAGGGAGGAGCAGCTGGATTTTCAGGAGAGTTTAGAAAATGTCACTGAACCAACCCACCAATACACAAGCTGGGGCATTCAGGAAGTACTGACAGGTTGGCTCGGCCCCAATTTATTAACCCTCCTGGGCTGAGCAGTCTGGGAGTGGCCTGTCCCTCCCCTTCTTCTCTACTGAGCACACACAGGCCAGGTAGGGGACTAATGCCTGGTTCACAGTGGATGCTTCCAACCTGTCCTGTAGACTGATGCTCGAAGCCATTCTGTGGGTCATTGCTGAACCACAGCCCCACTCTGTGCTGATCTGTGACATGCTGCCAGGCAGCAGGGGAGTCACCCCGATTGGGAGGCCAAGACCTTTCGAAGCTGACACTTGTTGGCACATCACGGCTTGGCCCTGTTCACAGAGACAGTGTGAGGTGCTGGCCGTAATACGAGGACTGAAAGCACATCCCAGAACGTTCATCAGCCCCAGAAAATATCCAACAAATTCAACTTTTTTCCAGTGCATAGGCAACAGGGGTGACTTAAGTTGCCCATCATGTCAGCAAAATGCTCATGTGAGTCAGTGCGGTCTGGCTGTCTTAACATGGGCATCTAAATGCTTAATTGCAAGCAAAGCCAATTACTTATTGAAGGGACGACAAGGAGCACAGAGTTAGAATGAGGGGAAGGCGTGGTGATTTTAACAATCTAACACAAGCTTTAGAAGGTACTTAGAATTATTCCTCTGCTACATCATATTTAGGTTTGAACACAAAATGCAACAAGTAGCAGATATGCAGAAACTTCTCTGTAAACCTAGCATGATGGTTTTTAAAAAATAGCATTTAAAGAAAGAGCTCTCAAATTCTTTTTACTGCCATTAAAAAGGGGGCAAACTCCTTATGAAGTAGCACAAAAGTATCTGTGAGTGGTAACATGTCTGGAGGTAAAGCTTTTTTCCAATCGCAAAACCTTCTCTTCCACACAGAATGGTCGCTCAGCAGCTGTGGCCATGGTGGTCCTGCCAGGTTCTTCCAAAGGGGGCACTGATCTTTTTCATAGGAACTGGGCTTTTAAGCAAATTTAATTTTTGTGTTCAAGTTCCTAACAGAGCAAAAGAAGAGTCACTGCAGAGAAAAGCAATGAGACAAAGGTGTAGGATGCAGAACTGCCTCCCAAGGTTGCTGCAGGTGTCAGGCAATGGGTCCCCAGAGAGAATGTGGTTGTTTAAAAACAAATGTGGCAGTGGGGATGTCCCAGTGACGTCCAAGGTGACAAGTGTGACGACAGACACAGGAAGGGGAGGGGGAGAGAAGGAAAGGGAAGGTAGAGACAGAAACAGAGAAAAAAATAGATAAAAAGAAAAAAAATTAGGTCAACGCTAGAAAACACAGAATCACAGGTTAATTCAACTTAGTAAATTAAATTGACAAAGGTTAGAGAGGGTTCAGTGCGGTATCAATACCATAAGGCCAGTTCAGAAGCTCAGCAATGCCAGAAGCAGCACAGCAGGGTTAATTTGGGGGTTAGGGATCAGCGAGCAAATGAAATTAAAGTGAGAGAACAGAAGCCTCCACAGTAAAATACAAGAGTTTGATTAGGAGAGTGTTACCTTTCACTAAGGTGAAGCCTCTTAGATACAGCCAGCGAGTGTATCGTCTTCTAGTGTCTAGCGTGTTTTACCCATGGTGGTGGAGATGCATTCAATCGCTGCACTATGAGTCAGTACACTGTGCATAGGGATTGGGGACCGCCTTGTCAGAGATGAAGCAGGCTTTTCTTCCTATGCCACAAGTCCCCCACGCCGGTGCTGTTAAAGGAAGTCTCGTTCTGCTCCCCTCTTCACCTTCTACCCTGTTTTCTGACCACAGAATTCAACCACAGATGTCCAACTTGTAATTCAGAGAGCTTTTATTCTCGGATCCCAATTCAATGGCCAGGAAAGTCTAACCAAGAACACAGCCACCACCTTCTCAGACCTGTGCAGGAGAGCCACAGAGCCATCACTGGTGAGGTGAGCAATCCCCCAGCCCTCTGTGGCTTAAGTGGGCACCTGGGCGATTCACAAGAAGGACTCTGACGTCTCCAGCAGGCACAACTCTGGAGGACAAGGTCTACCCGGAATTTCGGTCTCTGACACAAAAACCACAGAAGCCAGTACCGCTAGGAGTACCCAGCATGTGAACACAGCAGGTCCAAACAGCTTACCCAGTGAGTCTCACCCCAGGAAGCAATTGCCATAAGGAATCTGCCTTGCTGCAAAGGGCTTACTCAAGCCTCACCTGATCTCACCTCCTAAGTGTCCCATGAAGGCCGGACAGATCTGGACATTCACCCCGGACTGTCGTTTGCAAGGGAACGGACCAAAGAATGGAGAGAAAGAAGGGGCAGAGGAAAAGCAAGGAGAACCTCCATTTGAACATCCTATTAAGGTATAATGAGGACATTTCCTGCAGCCTCACCCACGTGCCTTGCCTTCTGTACCGACCATCTGACCAGCAACTGTGGAGAAACACCCACCCCAGCAAGCACTGGGGAGCCTTCCTGACAATGCAGGGGGCACCAATTGATGCTTCTGATCTACAGTGTAAAACTCACCTGCCAACTCACTGGAGGTCCAGCACACGTCTCCCAGACACACACATCCATGTACAAACAACCACTGGGAAACACACACTGATCTTGTTTTGTTGCTGCTGTCCTAGCCCACTTTTGCACATACATCCCTGAATCACAGACAGCCCACAGCCCTCTGGCCTGTCTCCCCCTGGGAGGAGCAATCATGACCACAGAGCCAAGAGCTGGGCAAGCACTGAAGACACGGCAGGCGTGAGGGGGGCCGCCCAAGGCCATCTTCCCACCACACTTGAACATGGCAGAGTATATGGGGCCCCCAAAAGGCTGCAGCTGTATGTTCTATGCCCACCTCTCCTGCCTGTGGTTGGCTTTTGGCTGGTCTGGAAAAGCAGAGTGATCAGTTGAAGAGCTCCTTCTTCTCTGAGGGATTTGGCCAATAAGGAGACTGGCCATCAGTGGCAAGGTTAGGTCTTGGATCCCTGGAGACAGATCTGCATCTCCTAGGAGAATTGCTGCCATCACAGTCTCTAGCAGACTGAATTGCTTTCACTGATGGTGCTTTCCAGCATCTATTTTCTCCACTTGTTCTATTACAAGTGGTTCAATTTAATGTATGTTTCCGTTGAGAGGCCTTTGGTAGATAGGGTTTGTAACTAACTGGGCATCATCTCTTCTTTCTCTTGGGGTCATCACAGAGAAGAGATTTGGACCGTGGCTGTGCTGATAAAGCAAGCATCAGATAGAAAGTGCTTAGAAACAGTTATGTGGTCCAAGTATGATGTGGCAGATGGCAGATAAGGTCTCAAAAAAGGATGCTTACTCAACCAACTTCCAAGGCTAGGCTGGAGCTGGAGCACTTCCCATCTGAGGGGTCCAATGGACTGATTGGCATCAGTCCTTCAAGGCCAAATGGGATAGGACCTTTTCTCCAGGATGCTTGGCCAAGCCTTCCTGGGGGTCCAGTACATCTCACCCCACTGCACAGATAGGTACAAGGCAAAACTAAGCTTTGCATGGGCAACCAATCATGAGGATGGCTGTAAGCAAGCAAGAGTTGTCAGGGTTCTTCAGGCGCATTAGGAGGTGCAGCACTTGTGCATTAATTCAAAGCGGGAAACAAACAGAAAGCAGAGGCAGCCATACCTGGGATGGCTGTGGGCTGCGCCGAGGTCCTGAACACAAAATGAGCTGCCTTGGATTTTCCTTGCTGGTTCTCAGCCACCACGTAGACCTCATACTCAGCATTCCAGTCCAGGGACTTCAGCATGACGTGGTCACTGCCGGACGGGAGCCTGATCTCTGGTTTCCACTCGGAGGAGAGCTTCGGGGAGAAACCGGCAAGAAGGATACAAGAGACCAAAAAAGCTTTAGATAGAAGTACTGGTAAGACCAGATAACAGGCAGAACTTACGGGACTCAATAACTTTTGGTGCGAAATCATGGAAATAAGAAGCAATGATGGGGGTTGGGCGCGGTGGCTCATGCCTATAATCCCAGTCACCTTGGGAGGCCAAGGCGGGTGGATCACTTGAGGTCAGGAGTTCGAGACCAGCCTGGCCACCATAGTGAAATTCCATTTCTACCAAAAATACAAAAATTAGCTGGGCGTGGTGCCACACACCTGTAGTCCTAGCTACTCTGGAGGCTGAGGCAAGAGAATGGCTTGAACCCAGGAGGTGGAGGTTGCAGTGAGCCAAGATCATGCTACTGCACTCCAGCCTGGCTGACAGAGCAAGACTCTGTCTCAAAAAAAAAAAAAAAAAAAAAA
>NC_045446.1:102949958-103037445 GCF_002776525.5 Piliocolobus tephrosceles | reverse complement strand
AGAAAAAGAAGAAGAAGAAAAAAGCAGTGATGGGACATGGTCTTTATTCTTTACCAGCCTGAAAAATTGCACAGGTCAGGAGGTCAACCTTGCATGCTGGCAAACACAAGCAGCAGCAGATGCCAGTGTGGCATTGAGCCAACCCTGTCAAGGTCCCATCACCTTCAGGGCATGCAGAGACTCAAGCACCATCCCTGTCTCCCAGGCTACACTCTGGTGCTGGGGACATATGCATAAAGATTTCTTAGAAGCGTAATAAAACAAGTATGTTTCTTGTTATATTTCAGGATGCTGCTTAAGTTAAGGTGTGTGACTCACCTTCCTGATGTGTGAATACTGTGTAGATTCCAGTTTCGTTAAAAATAAAAACTATTTTTGTTGAGCCCTTACTAAGCGCTAGGCACTACAAGAAGCTTTACACACATTTTCTCGTTGTATTCCTACAACATGCCTGTGGAGTTTTGTCAGGCTCTTACTAAATCCGATGACGGGGAAGTGACAGAGAAGTAAGGTGACTAACGTAAAATCACACCTGCAGTCAAGGTTGGAGCTAAGTTCGTTTGGGCCCAAAACTATGATCTTTCCTTTTTTTCTCTTAATTGTGTTCTTGAAAATAAGAGTTTTAATTGATACAAAATAGCTATACATATTTTCAGGGTACATGTGATAACTTAATACATTCACTTAATTTGTAAAGATCAAGCCAGTGTAATTGAAATATCCATCACCTTAAATATTTGTCTTTCTTCAGGCTAGAAACATGTGAATTATTTTCTTCTAGCTAGATGGAAATATACAATAGGCAATTGTGAACTACTGTCACACTACTGATCTATCAAACACTTGGCCGTATTTCTTCTATCAGACTGTATTTGTTCCCATCAATCAATCTCTCTTTATCTTCTCCCCCTCTCATGATCTTTCCTTTCTTCAGTAGGGAGCTCAACAAACGTCTGTTGGACTGAATAAGGTTTTTCTGTTCCATGCAGTGTAGCCTGGTCTCTACAACTGCAGCAAATAGATGGCGGTACCTCGGGACTAAGTTCTGCTGTCAAGTCCAACAGTGGGCTGCTCAAAGGGTCCACAGAGAACGATAATTAGGTAACCACCTCCCTCACCAAACAGTTGTGGGAGAAGACGTCGAAGGCCTGAGAAGTCTTCAGACGGTTTCACAATTGCACAGCCCACCTTTTTGTAATCTTTGGTCTTTTCACAAGGCAGATGCCCTGGGGTATCTGCTGGGCACACAAGAAGGCTTGATCGATGTTTATTGCATGACAGGCTGCTCCTTGGAAGGGCAGAACACAATAGCACTGTCACCTGGACAGTGGTCTAGTAGCTGTTGTAGGCCCGTGGCTAAGGCTGGATGAGGAGTTATCTTACAGCAAAGCAGTCCTCCCAGGCAAAAGGGTTTGCACTAGCCAAAGAGACGCCTTTAGGACTGTGACAAGGAATGGGCAAATGCTAGTAGTGCTGGAAGGGGAATTCTAGTTTCCTTAGAGTCTAACCAGAAAGTCTGGCTATGCTGTAAGCTAGGATGTACATATATCACTATGTGGCTCCATTTTCATTTAAAACAAAGCAGTTCAGGTATCTTTCCTCTTCATTTCTCTGTCTTCCTTGGCAAACATCATTATACAAGAGACAACCAGAATCTAGAGAAAATGTATGTTATATTATACTTATCCATAATATAAAATGATAATATTTAGCAAACATGAATGAGGTTTTGAAGTGAGAGAGAGGGTGGTTAAGGTTGTTGAAATCTAACACATTTCAGTGTTGTGCCAGTTGTGTCTTTCTAATGCAGGGCTGCCTGCTGCAGCCACAGTGGTTCCTCAGACATCCGACGTGATCTCATACGGGAGATGGTTCCAGCCTGAGCCTGCCTCTTAGCAGTAAATGTAGTGACCATTTATAAATGTTTCCAAGTGTCAGGCACATTTCAGGCTCTTTGCATATATTATAATGTATCTTTATAACAATTCAATAAGCTATTTTATCCCCATTTGACAGATGGAGAAATTGAAGTTCTGAAAGATTAGGTGACCTATTCTTCCAGAATAAGTAGTAAACCTAGAACTGGATGCCATGTCTGTCTGGCTCTAAAACCTGTGTTCTGTCCACGGGGCCACATCAGGAAAACCATTGGAAAGGCATCCCAGCCTACCACACCTCTGCTTCCACGGGGATACTGGGGACCACCTGCCCAATCCTTGCACCCTACTCAGCAGTGAGGAAGCCAAGAGGACCTCTCATTCACTGGGATCTCTGGACTGGGCCTAAGGGCAGTGATAGGTCTTTTCTACTATTTCAGCTCACACCTGCTTACAAATTAAGTGGGAACAAGGCCTCCCCAGCTGAGAAGTGTGCCTGCAGGGCTCTGTGCTGAACCGACTCTCCAGAAGGCTGGCCAGTTAAAGACCTATCACTTCCACGGGGGACTGATCACAAGGCAGAGAGGAAGTAACTCAGCTTCCCAAAGTCTTCCTTGAGGCTATGTGAAGAAAGGAGATTGCTCCCTTGTTCATTCTTTTCTCTACTACAAAGCCCTAGCAAGAGGTTATTCTCAGTGTTCAGATGTGGCCTCTAAATCTCTCAGCCATTGGTTTTAGTTGAAGATGACCAAGTGTCATTCTAAAACCAAATGGAAAGGGTGATTTTCACTGTGGGATTCGGATAAAAGTGGAATGAGGGGAATCTTAAGTGGCTGGTGAGCAAACCAGGAGAAGATGGCTTAGAGCCAACTTGCTGTTAGCAGGATTAGGACAGCTCAGGTGGCCAGGTGAAGGGCTGGTGAGGGAACAAGGATTGTTTGAGGACCTTAGGCAGCCTCAGGCAGTGGGGAGAGCCCAGTCTCTCACTCAGGCTTGGATTCAAACTGCCTCACCCAGCTGTGTGAGATCCGGCACTTACTGACTGCTGTCCACCCACCTACTCCATCTGTAAACAGGGAATAATGGTCAGACCTACCGCACAGGGTTCTCGTGCAGAGAAAATGCATGTGGTCACAGTCACAGTGCAGGTGCCCGGCCTACCATACACATTTTATCCAAGGTAGTGATTCTTATATATTAGTATGGCATCTACAAGAAGTACTAGATAATGGCAAAATAACTTTGTAGAAAAGTTCAAGACACAGAAAAATCAACCACAGTATAAGTTTGTCACCACCACAGTCATCTAAGAGGTTTTCAGATGGACCCAGTGTGAACATGACCTAATAGCTGTAGGGCCATCTTGGGATTTTAAGCCATGGCCAGGGCCCATGGGCCACCTGCCAGACATGGAGTAAGACCCCATCCCACCCCTGCCCCACCTGGGCTGCCCCTGTTGTTTCCCTAGCAAGCTGGGCGTCAGGGTCGCAGGGTTCTGGTGAAGTCTGAGAAGAAGGCCACTCACCGCTCGGTACCTGACCAGATAGTGTCTGATGGGGGAGCCGCCGTCATCCTGCTTGATCAGGTTCACTTTAATAGAGTTTCCATCCTCTCCCATCTGCCCTTCGAGCTTAGGTGCACTGGGTTCCCCTGAAACAGCCAGTTAATTCACATGAAATTCCCATCCACAGAAGGAAAATCCAGCCCATCCGAATGGGATGGAGTGACAGGGTGGGGCTGGACACTTTTCTCGCTTTCTCAGAAATTCAAATGGTTAAAAAGCAATAAATATAAAACTGAATTCCAGGTAGATGCCTCAGAATGAGCCCAAACTGAGAGTGCCTCTTGGGAATGTTCTCGTAAATAGCGTTCCTATGAGCAGGGTCCTTTGAGCATTTTAAGAATAGGCTTTTTTTTTTTTTCTGTCTCTCTCACTGGTACTTATGTTTCCTTTTAGTTGCTCTTATAACTGAAGATTTAATTTTTATAAACCTGACACATCTTGAGGAACAGCCTGAAATAGGAGAAAATACAAGTGTTTGAGTAGGAAACTCCCATCCATAAAATTATTTTGCAAAACAGCCCAGTTTCTTGCCGGGACACGTCACTCACCCCTGGGGCTAGGAGGCCTGATCTCTAGTGGGAGTAAATAATGCTGCATTCTTGGGACTGGCTTTTCATGAATGACATTTTATTACTCAGACTCATTAAAAAAATAAGAAGTTTCCGGTTGTGATTAAATAAAGCACGACTTGCCCTAGGCAAGTTTTTTGTAAGTATCCTTATGGCTCTTACGCAAGTTTCCTGTAAGTATCCACTTATGGTTCAAATGAGTGAGTGCTAACCCTCACACTTTAATGTGTTAAAGTGACAATCAGTGCAGGCTTTTTCTTTGTAAGAGGAGAGACAGAAAAACGTCTTTAGCATTTCTCAACAGAAAAAAAGTTGTTTCTTGATTTGCAATACACACTCAGCTTGTAGCACTGTGAATCCAAGGTTGAGAAGGAAGATGAACTTGCATGTGACAAACTGCTAGGGCTAGGATGGTTCTCCAGTGAGGAAGGCACTAATTTACTTTAAAAGAAACAATTGCATTAATATATGCTCAAAGTAATAAGGTGAGAGGACATCTCACATACAAAGTTAAAATGAAGATCTAACACACCGGGGAATCCTGCACTTCTGCGAGGAGCTATCTCTGCATCTATTTCATAACCTCAGAGAGAAAACTTGGAGAGGCTACAAAACAGTTACCTTCTGGGTGGGTCACTCTGGCTTGCTCTCTGGAAAACAGAATCACAGACATGTGACAGAAGAGCCACAAAACGGCTTGTCACCAGGGCTTGGATCTAAGCACCTAAAACTGCACCACTGGCCATTTATTAGATGGCTACAGGCACAGTTAGTGTCACGCCTCACTTCTCTTTCAGCTACTCTGGGAACTACCTTCCTTCGATACAAGGAGGAACCAGACAGAAGGCTAAGGAAGAGGCCACTGCTTATTATCGCAGGGCTAGCAGCAGGCGGATCACTTGGGCACTTGTTAGAAATGTAACCAGATCCTTCCAGTGATCTGTGTGCACATTTAGGTTTGACAAGTAGCAGTAACAGGGATAGATTAAAAGCTACAACAGGGAGGATGCATAATGTCAGGAGGATGTTTAGGAAAGGTTGTGCTTATTATTTGTTTTCTTAGATCAATAATTAAGGAAAAATACAAATAGGAATAAAAAGATGAATGGATTTCAGGCAAAGACCCATCTTGTTTTAAAGCCACTATCTAGCTCTGGGCCACAGCTATTCAGTGGAAAATAGGTAGAAATCTGGTTTAGACATGTCAAGGTATTTAGGCTTTCCAAATTCCTTTGGACTGTCCCAAGTCCTAGACAATACATCAGTTATGTCTACATCATTATAGATATCTAGCGCTAAAAAGCGACTCAAAGTGGCATAGATTTTAGATCAGGGCAGGAGCTCTGTGTAGATTCAGAAATGCTGAACAAACAGAAGGAGACACAGGAGAACTTTACAAATTGTATTCTCTGATTAAATTGGGGTGACCAACTCATCCCGATTAGCCTGGAACATTCCAGGTTTTAGCACTGCAAGTTCAACATCCTGGGAAACCCTTCAGTCCCAGGCAAACTGGAATGGTTGATGACCCTAGACCTACTGCAAATGAACATAATTATTCTAACTTTGTCCACTCAGAATCACAACACTGGCTCTGTGCTGAATGGTCTACCTGCCCTAGCGTGGAGGGGATTTTTACAGGCAGCATCAGAGGCCCTTCCAACACGCCCACTAGGCAAGGACTGCGTCCTTCTCCCAAGGCCTCCTTTTAGGGATCAGTCGACTGGGGCTTCTCTGGCTGCACATTCCTAATTAGTTCCTCTTGAAATTGAGCAGTGTGAGTTTTCAAGGCTGAATCAATCCTGCAAAATGCTGTCTCCGAACTCTGTATCACGGGGGGTCTGTTGCTTCGATCAAGTTTCACTCCACATTTGCAAAATATGGGCCCTGAATTGGATGCTCTTTAGGGCTCCTTCCAGCTCTGCCGTCATGTGAAACAGTGACAGCCACTGCCCTAGCACAGACTGCCAACTATACCTGGGCTGTTTCTCATGACATTGTGGGAAACAGAACACAAAATACAAGACTTTCAGCCAATTTTAGGGAGATGCACTCCAAGGTCAACAATTCCACATCTCTAAGGCAGAAAGTTGTTAACTTTTTGCTTTAAAATGTTGAAAAAGTTATCTCAAAAGTTTTATCTTTGAAAAGAGACTCCCAAGTCTCTTCAAAGACCTAAGAATAAAAGTCTCTCTGGGGAATCCTGCAGAAACCAACTTCCCTGATGAAAGTACTCTCTTATCTTTAGATTTCTTTCAGAAAAAATTTTAATTTGAATCAGAGAAAAACCATCAAAATCTATACCATAGTTAGAACACAGTTCCAACATTTGACATAGTTAGAACACTGTAATTTGCTATCATTGTATCTGAGTGACTATCAGTACTCTGATATGTGTGTATTATTTTCTCATAGAATTTAGAGCATTTTATATTATATAATAATATTGGCTGGGCGTGGTGGCTCATGCCTGTAATCCTAGGACTTTGGGAGGCTGAGGCAGGTGGATCACTTGAGGTTAGGAGTTTGTGACCAGCCTGGCCAACATAGTGAAACTCAGTCTCTACCACAAAAAAAAAAAAAAAAAAAAAATGGCTGGGTGTGGTGGCATGTGCCTGTAATCCCCGCTACAGCTACTCGAGAGGCTGAGGCACAAGAATCACTTGAACCCGGGAGGCAGAGGTTGCAGTGAGCCAAGATCGTGCCACTGCACTCCAGCCTGGGTGACAGAGTGAGATCTTGTCTCAAAAATAAAATAAAATAAAATTTAGGTTTATTATTTAGAGTGCTCTACCTATGATTTATTCAACAGACGTGTACTGAGTATCTACTAGGTCCCAGGTAGTCTATTAGGCACTGAAGTCTCAAAGGTAAATAAGACACAATTTTGTTTGCCAGATGAAAAAACTAAGTTATGATTAATTCTTTTAAAAGATGATGGGGCCCTTGGACAGATACATAATGCTTCCTATGACCTTTTTTTTTTTTTTGAGATAGGGTCTTGCTCTGTCATTCAGGTTGAAGTGCAGTGGCACAGTCATAGCTCACTGCAGTCTCAATCTCCGTGACTCAAGTGGTTCACTCACCACAGCCTCCGGAGTAGCTAGGACCACAGGCGCATGCCACCACACTTGGCTAATTTTTAAAGTTTTTGTAGAGATGGGGTCTCACTGTGTTACTGAGGCTGGTCTTGAACTTCTAGGCTCAAGTTATCCTCCCACGTTGGCCTCCCAAAGTACTGGGATTATAGATGTGAGCACCTGCACCCAGCCTATGACAGTATTTCTACAGGAAGATCATATTCAACTAATATCACAGAGATTTGGACCCATTTGGTGGCTCTGTAACTTGCTGTGAGTACATGAAAATATGCAAAGAGCAATTGTTTAATCAAGTGTCTTATCTTCCAGTGTTCACTGTCAGCGAATTCTCTTAAAGATTAGAAATGGGGTTAGAGAAACTTTCTTAGGCTTTCTGCACAAAGCCATGTCTGATGAGGGAGGGGCTGTGGCGGGAGAAAAGGGACCTTTCCGTTCAGGAGGCTGACTGCTATATCGAGCACATTAGCAGAAGAAATGCCTGAGAGAGTCCTGATGTGCACTGTGTTCTGAGATGGCTGCTCTGATTGAAATCATTATGAATAATTTCAGTAAAACCAATATTGTAATTATTTGTAAATGTTGGTTTGCGATTCAGCAGCAATCGGCAGGTTGCTCCCAGAAGACCCCTGGTGTTAATTACACCCTTGGAGTTTAGCTTTAGCCATGAGTCAAATGTTCCCCCCAAAATGTATTATGTAAAGACTACACCAATGGAACATTAAAAAGAAACTTTGCCAATAACAAATATAAAGTATTGTGCAGTTCTGTTATTTTCTAGCAGGATGTGAATCATGAACCCAAGAAAGAAAGAACGTACCATAGAGGCCACATACAGTCAGATATATCATAGAAAGGTCCTATGAAATTCTCCCTTAGAAACCACAATTGAAATGTATATTTCTGGCCATGCCTATCACAGGTTCTCTGTTTGTAATTACTGTGCTACTGTACCCTTAAATCTGAATCGGCTTTATGCCCTTCCTCTCATCAGCACAAGCCCCAGGAATTAGAAAACTCCGGCTGGATATCTGAATTCCACAACAAAAATTGTAGCAAATCCAGGGTACTTAGACAGCACTGGTGAATTTTAGCAGGAAACAACATTCTATTTCTCTCTCAAAGGAGCCCAAACACCAAGAGTTAGCTGTGTCTTCTGAATGAAAGGCTGGGGTGCCAAACAGGCATCCTCAAGAAAGCCTCTATCTGGGGCTGGGCACAGAGGCTCATGCCTGTAATCCCAGCACTTTGGGAGGCCAAGGCGAGTGGATCACCTGAGGTCAGGAGTTCAAGACCAGCCTGGTCAACATGGTGAAACCCTGTCTCTACTAAAAAAAATAAAAAAATTAACTGGGCATGGTGGTGCCTGTAATCCCAGCTACGCAGGAGGCTGAGGCAGGAGAATTGCTTGAGCACAGGAGGTGGAGGTAGCAGTGAGCAGAGATCGTACCACTGCACTCCAGCCTGGGTGACAGTGAGACTCAGCCTCAAAAAAACAAAACAAAACAAAACAAAAAGCCCTCCATCTGTGTTCTCTATTCATCCACTTTGTTTTCTCTCTCATAGAGATCTGCACAAAGTTTCAGGTGTCTGAGCATAAACCCGTGATAAATGTGGGGCTTGCATTACAATCTTTTACTTTTCCTATCAAATAAGACTGTCTAGTTTTAAAAATACTGTTCATTTTGTTTGTCCTAACTCCTGCCTCATTTGGGTGATTATTTCTTCCAAGCAATTTGAAACTTGTGTTATATATACCTTTTTAGTCTTAGTTTTTGAAAAGTCCAAAATGTATGACTTAGCTATTCAAATATGATGCCTATTTACTTTTTCCAAGTCAGAAACATTACAATTACATCCAGAGGTTAGAAACGTGGCTGGTCCTTAGGGCATCAGCAAATTATCTGAGGGAATCAGGATTTAGCGTTATTAGACCACTAACTCTCTTTCCTGAAACAAAGCTCTTAGCCCTTGACACCAAACAAAAGAATCGGATGTGATCTATGTTGTATACATTCTTGGATCCTCACGACTCTCCCTGGTACCTCTTTTGGTAACCTACCTGGCTATTCTAGGGATGCCGAGTGGCTTTTGGACAGTCCCGAAGAACAGCCTGGCAGTGTAAGGGTGGGTATTAATTTGTCTTTGGCATTGTTCCTGCTAGATGAAGCTTTTGGAGTAAAGTTTTTTTTTTTTTTCCCCCTGGACCCTTTTGTCTTCAGCATTACGGCTTTGCTTGTGCCTGAGTGACCAGAATCTTTGCCATCCTAGTCCCTGGCTCCAGGGAGCCTCGGGATACACAATGAGTGAGTGTGGGTATGGCCAGTTCCCAGCTTGCAGAGCAAGGATGCTGAGCTCCCCACGGCCACACTCACTAAGGCATCTGGTCTGTAAATCCTTTCCAGCACCAGTTTCCTGAGGAATTATGATTGTGAGAGTGCGTGTTGGGGTGGGGCGGTAAATGGCAGCACGAAGTACAAATTAAACAGCAACCAATGAGCTCTGACAGACTGAACCACAAAAATACCAGTTCCCTTCTCGCGGGTGTCATGAAAACACCAACAGATTAATTGGTCAATTATCTTTGTTTCATCATCCTAAAAGGAAAATATGACCAGGAAGGTATGGCTTGTGGTTATGGGGCTGATCCAGGCTGAGGAAGTTATGACAGAAATAACTGCTATCACCGACAGTTAACTCGGCTCCTGCCTCCAAGGCCACAAGGGGGGCTCGTGTCCGTCTTCAGCTCTATTTCATGGACATTAGATTGGTTATGAAGAAGAATGTGGCTCCTGGGGAATTTCAGCCCTCATACTGGTGACCCTAAGGGAACTGTCAGTTTCCAAGGCCAGCAGCAGCCCACAGTCCCTGCCCACAGGATTCGGCCTGACACACCTCACTGCCTTTTTCTTCAGCCCCTTCCCACTGACTCTCTACCCTGGGAACCTCCAGTGCAGGGAATCCTTAGAGGTAAAGGCAATTAGAGCAGAAACCCTGGTGAAAAGTCTGTGTCGACCTGCCAGAGATCGTGGCAATCCAGACACACAGCTGTAAAAAAATAAAGGAGGGAGTGGAAGGGGTGGTTAGTGATGTTTTCAATCTAAGAAGGAAGAGTGGGTGTTAAAGAGCTTAGCTCATCAGAATCAGCATTTCCTAGTACGAGTCAGTGTCAGTAGCTAAAGAAAAAAAAAATATCATTATGAATGGCTGGGGAAGGAGTCATGCTCAGTCATGCAGCACACAGACAGAGGGGTGCAGGGGGCTTCTCATCTCACGCATGCTGCTGGTGGGGAGTCCCATTTACACGGAGTCCTCAGTAGCTGGTGGACAAAGCCACGGCTCCGTGGAGTCATTGGAGGAAGCCCTGCAGTGACATGATGCCATGACCTTAGAAATCAAAGTTTGCATCCTCACTTCTTCTTTTCTGGGACAGGTGTCTAAACTTATCTGTCACAGTCCTCTACAGGCCAAGCCCTGTAGGCTCAGGGGCCAAGTAACCATAAAGGATGGGGCTCAATCCCTGTTATAACCTCCCTTCTCCTTCTGAGTCGCTACACTTCATGCAGTGCTGCTGGATTCTGTAAACACTGCCCCGCTGAACTCAGGTAGATGGAGCATCCAGCTTATGCTGCGCATATCCCAGGCAGTTTTCTTTTTTTGAGGGGGTGCAAGGTGGACAGGGAACATCAGATGTCACCAACTGTTGGGTGTACAACCCACTGACAGCAGAAAGTCCCCCCTTACTCCTCTGCTTACTTTCACCTTTCTCATTTAGGCCCAATTCAGCTTAAATCTTTGCTAATATCCAGGGAGAGGAGGTGATAACTGTCCTTAACTAAGCTTTATTGTTCTCCTCCATGAATTTTATTGGCCCTGACCTCTCCATTCCCTTAAATTTTATTGTTCAAGGCCAGCTCCTGCTGCCTACGGGCTCACCTGAATAAGTCCTCAGTTTGCCCCCTTGCAGATGGCAGGAGAAGGTCCGTCATGGATGAGGACATGGTTCCAGGAAGGGGTAATCACAGCTTTGGAATTCTCTAAGGCCCTCAGTGATTTTTTTTTTTTTTTTTTTTTTTTTTTTAGTACTGGCCACATTTTTTACCAACAGCCAAGACGACTGCTAAGGAATGTTTCTACGGCAACTGCAGAAAACATCTTTAAACATTTCTTGCCCTGGCTTAAAATGTCTGGAAGACATCTCTCTTTAGAGGAGTGAATTAGTGTCTACCTTATTAACATTGTGCTTTGTTTCGCTCCAAATTATAGCATTGCACAGAAATGACCAAGCTTGTTTTTTAAAAAGAAATGAATAGGTTTCAAATTCAACATCCAGTAACTGCTCACATTTAAGATTTCATGGGGAAGGCCCAGATCTTTTTCCAGAACATCAGCTACTGAACAGTCATCACAAGTCTGAAAAATATCTAGTCTTGCTGATGGTCAACCTTTGGGAAATCATGAAAATACAATATTTTGGGTGGGATCTGTAGTTTAGAAAATCTTAAGCTCTCTATATTCTCTGTCCTAAGACTTGCATATTCAGATGATTTTTAAAGGTAAGCCCAATTTATTGGCATGGACTGCATCAGATGTTCTGCTTCTGGGACAATCCCACCTTATTTTGTACAATGTCAACACCCAGTATCTCCTTTTTGGAAATGAAGATGGCTCACAGGCAAGTCCAGGAGTCTGGCTGTAAATGGGACTGCACTGGGGCCAAGCTGACATCCCTATAAAGCTGAGGTGCTCAGAGATGGGAAATGTGGAGGGTGAACGAGAGGGAAGGTACACAGGGCTAAACACACAGGAGGAGAACGAAACACAAGAACAGACCAGGAACAAAGGACATGCGAGACCAGCTGTTGACGGTTTTGTCTGTGTGGATGTCGCCCAATCAGTTCTCAGAGAAGTGAGGTCAAACAGGGACCCCTTGCATGCATGGGCACACCGGGGGTTACTGGTGTTAGTTTTGCTTTCGTGATCCATGTAGCCCATGTCTCAGGGTGTGATTTGAAGTAAAACATTTCAGTTAGGAGAAAACTGAATGCACATGACTCGAAGGGCAGGTTCTGAATAGGTGTTTGATTTTAGTGAGGGAAGCTGTGAGCAGAGGCTTCCTTCTCTCTTTCTGGTAAGCGAGAAATGTTTTAATGAGGTTGTGACAGTCACAATATTAACTAATTATTTTGTCATTGCTATGCACTTAATTAGGCTATAATTTTATTTCCTTTGCTGCAAGGGTCAATCATGTGTTTCTTGATTACACGGAGATCTCCAGTCATGGTAATTACCAAGTGACTTTTGCTTTGATTTTCTCCCCCTCCCTGGGGGAGGGCCATTCTTAAAAAGTGACACCTCGGTAATCACAGCCAAACTGCTCTAATCCGAATTCTTAAATCTCTTATTTCAGAACGTCCTCAATGTGCATGAATTTTATGAAGCACTCTCATTGGGTTTTGAACAGATACAACCTTTGCAATTGATATATTTCACTCTGTAGCATTTCAAGGTTGTAAACATTTTCACAGGAATGTGACTCATTTTAGAACAACTGTGGTCTTTAGAACTACCGGATAAAGTTAAATAACAATGCTATAAAGCTAATTTGCCAAACACCTTTCTAGGAAATAATTTTTATGAACCATCTGGTAAAAATTCAGTTTGCAAACTGTGCTGTGGCTAATGTGGGTTGACTGTAGAGAACAGTTTGTGTGACCAAATTTCTTGAAGCAAAATACCAAACCAAAGGTTGTTGTGATATCAAATTGTCATGTCAAGTTTGCAAGGAATGATGAATTCTGGATGTGAATTGAGAACCAGAGGAAATCTCTCAAATGGCTTTGCTTGGGAAATCTGAGACAGGAAGAAATGGGTGTGCCCTACGTGCCAGGCTGTGGTCCCAGATTTATTTCACTAATCAGAACAAAGAGTTTTACCTTCTGTTCACCAGCGTGGACGACATCATCAGCACCATGCAAGCCACATGACAAAGTCACATGATACGCACGCACATGATTGGTTGAAAGGAAAGTGGAGGAGGTCACATGGAAAATACAAAAAAATTAAAAACTGATATAAACAATGGGCAGGGAGAAAAATCAACAACAAAATCACAGACTAAATAAAAGGAGAAATTAAATTAAATTAGCAGCATATATAGGAAACACTGGGAGGGCAGCGAAACTGCCCAGAAATAGGATAATAAATCATAAAGAGCATTTGGTTAACAACACCAATAAGCATTAGCTACGGCTGCAACACTACATATTAATACCACATCAGGAGCATGTAAACTTGTTTTGAAATGGGGAGGTGTTGCTGTCAGGAACCAGATGTCAAAGTCAATCCAGGAGACTGTTAAAGGAAAAGAAAAAAGCAAGTTATTATCCACAGATTCCAGAAATGTCTCAGCATCCTTGGGAAACAAGGGCAATGAAACAGAATACAGGTCATCAAGGAAAAGTCCTGAGAGTCTTAAGGTGAAGACTGTGTGCCCTAGAAGAACAAAAGATTGTATTAAATCAAAAAGCGTCATTTCATGTTTCCTGTGGCATAAGGAAGAGGGGAGCATGGGCTGAATGAGGCTGGGTGGACGCATGCCAGAGATGGTGGCTTTGATGATCTTATCTCACTTCTTTCTCCACAAACCCATATTATTCCTGAGACCTCGGTGAGCCTCCCTAAAGTCAAGACCCATATAAAGGAAGAGGCCAGTGCAGACTAGGGAATAGGTTTCCTTCTGATGGTTGAGACAATGGCTGTGCTGACACTAAACAGCAGAAACTGTACCTTTGGCCTAATGTGCTGAGAGTTTGACATTAAGCAAATGTTTGGCCATTTGTGGTTAAAGTGTTTTGTTTGTTTTGAAACAGGGTCTCGTTTCATCACCCAGGCTGCAGTGCAGTGGCGTGAAGATAGCTCACTCCAGTCTTGACCTCTCAGGCTCAAGCAATCTTTCTGTCTCAGCCTCCTGAATAGCTGGGACCATGGGCGTATGCCACTATGCACAGCTAATTTTTCTATTTTTTGTAGAGATGGGGGTTTTGCCACGTTGGCCAGGCTGGGCTCAAGTGATCCTTCTACCTCAGCCTTCCAAAGTGCTGGGATTACAGGTTTGAGCCACGGCACCCAACCTATTACGGTTAAAGTTGTATCTTTAGACTTGTGGTTGCACTGATAAGACATACATTTGAGATTTACAATGAAAAAAGCAAAAACTTGTCTTATGTGGATGTAAAAGCATTCCTTTTGGTCCTATGTTGTGACTGAGTGATCTTGACTTGTTAAAAGACATTTTGGGTTTCTGACCTTAAATTTAAGAGGCCAGGGAATGTTTTGGCCAATGCCAATTGAGGCTGAGGGAGAAGGGCAAAGAAGGGAGATGAAGACACCTTTCTATGTAAAGAACACTGCTGGTTAAAAATAACCCGAGAGAAATGCTTTAACCAGGCTACCTCTTCCCTTGCCACTGTGAGCTGATAGAATGTATGCTTCTTTCTTATTGTCTGGCATTACACAGATTCAGGTACCTTCCTACCAAAGGGGACTTGCAAGGACTATATACAACTAAGCAATTGCTCCTTTGGTTTTATTTAGAATACCTTTATTCCCTCATAATTATAAATGGGTACACACACACACACACACACACACAGGCAAAACTGGGAGATATTTATTTTCAGCCCCACTGATGGATTGATGATTGATGGATATTCACATGCTGATAGCTACTCTGCTATTAGTTCCACTGCAATTCACATGTGCTACATTTCACTTACTGGTAAGAAATATGCTCATGCTAAACTCAGGCTGCTGCCCAATTGTGAGCATCTTTCCTTGATCTCAGTATCCACTGGGACCTACAATTTGGGTCAGTAGTCAAGTGGTTCAAAATAAAATGACTCAAACTTTCTTCCCTTTGGATGTCACAACTAAGCATTTTATCTGTGGGCAAAAATGTCTGATGTTTAAAAATTAAAGACATGTCAGGGGAGAGAAACCTAATTCCTTCTTCAGGCAAAATCTGGAGCCAAGATTGTGTTTCACTAACAGAGAGGACCAACCTACAGTGAGTCACCTTAAATGTGACACAGTTGTACAAATACGTTATGTAGCTTTCTCCTACTGTGCCTGGACACACATTGCACCAGGCTGAAAAAGGACAGGAGTGACACTGTAGAATAAGAAAGGAGGCTGTTAGCTGCATTCCTTTTCCAAATGTAAAAAAAAAACTCATAATCTGAATTAGACCCATGCGAGCACAGCCTATTGTCATCGGCTCTGCTCTGCTGACAAAATGAAACCTTAAAAGCATCAGGAATTAAGATTCATCACAGCACACACACGGAGGGAACACCAAGAAAGCAGACCCTTAGCTGTGTTCTGCAGTAGAAAAAAAAGAACCATTTCATGCAACACACAGAACCAGGAAACTCTTTTCTTCTCTGTTCAATTATGTATCGGAAAGCTTGGCCCTGGGAGCTGGAGTTATACTTTGCATACCTGCTTTCTGCCTTCTCGTTCTGCTTGATGAGATGCATGCCATTTTTTTTCTGTGCAACCAGAAATATTATAAAATCTAAAACTCCCACACAGCTTCGATGCTTGAACACTACAAACATGCACACATACTCATATGGATTCTTCAGGGGATTCAAGTCCTCCACACACATCTTACTTCATTAGAGCATTATAAAGACCAGTTTGGAACACGTTACAGCAGTGATTCTGTGTAATGTTTTCTATGATGAAAAAAAGAGGATACAGTCTGGCTCTTGACTCTATTGTCAAGAGATAAATTCCAGCACTTTCATCTGGACTCTCAACCCAGGGGGAGCCTGGATTAGGCTTTTTCTGCCCATCATTTTTCTAGCACTGAGGCAGGAGCCTGAAAGGAGACAGCAGGAAGGAGCTCTCTCCTTTCCCTGTGCTCTGCATACAGGGAGACAAAGCCAGGCATGCTGTCAGGAAGCAGCGGCTCCTTCCTTCTCGGCATCACCCTCTCCCTTTCCCCAAGCTGCCATTTTCTCCTATTCCTTCCCTGGTTCTCAGTCTTTTTTCTACTGCTAAATTAACACGCACACGAGCGTGTGTATTTCAGAAGGAGGGACAGTAAAGCGAAAGCCGGGAAGGAGATGCTGTTCTTTTGTGTCCTCAGCGTTTCCCTAATCCTTGTCTGTTTTTAACTAGAGAGTCGATTTGGAAAGGCCTCCTCATGCACGGAGTATTCTTCCAATAATCACCCCCGTTCTTTTGCTGATGCTTGGTTTGCTCTCTTGGCCAAGCAGACGGCATGCTTAGGAAACCACACCAGGCTAGGAGCCTTCATGCATTCACAACTGTTGCTTTTAATAAAAGGGAAAACAACAGGCAGCGCTGTAACCTAGAAGTCGGCTCTACAACAAGCGATCAGAGGTCTGGCTGAGAGCAGCTCAGCCCTGTACTCACTAGCTGGTTCTGTGGTTGCAAGGGCAGGAAGAGGCCAGGTTGCTATGGAAACATGACAGACAGAAAAGGCACAGAAAGGTGAAGGAGAGAATGGAGATAAATTAAACTCATAGCTATATATGTATATATACATGGGTGTGCATATATTATATGTATGTAGGCATCATTATAAAGATGGTGAAGGAGGTATTCTCTCACTCTCTGAATTATCAATATTAATATACATATTTATTTATTTATCTATTTATTATTTTGAGATGGAGTCTTGCTCTGCCACCCAGGTTGGAGTGCAATGGTGCGATCTCATCTCACTACAACCTCCATCTCCCAGGTTCAAGCGATTCTCCTGCCACAGCCTCCCAAGTAATTGGGATTACAGGTGCATGCCACCATGCCTGGCTAATTTTTATATTTTTAGTAGAGACAAGGTTTCACCATGTTGCCCCGACTGGTCTTGAACTCCTGGCCTCAAGCAATCCACCCACCTGGCCCTCTCAAAGTGCTGGGATTACAGGCCTGAGACACCATGCTGGGCCTTAATATACATATTAAAAATACCTTAATATACTTATTTAAGAGAGATGATCAGAGATTCTGCTGACAAATGACTCTCATGCAGCAAGAGATAACATAACTCTCATTTATTCTGACTATTAATTCCAGTTGCTAAATTCTGAGAGTATGTTTTGTGTTCTTCACTCTTAATCTTTAATTTTCGCAAACACTTAAAAGGTAAGTGGAATCCATTCTTCACCTTAGAGGTAAGAAATCTGAGACTTGGGGAGGTTTAGCGACTTATCCTACATCATGGAGCTTCAGGCGGAAGTAGTGGAGCTGTGATTTGAACCCAGGTCTGTCTACTTCCAAAGCCTGAACTCTGTCTGCTACAGGACAGTGCCTGGAAAAGCACTCCATGAGGTGGTGGGCATGCTTATGAGTCAATAGATGGTGACAGAGGGCTTCTGAGCTTGAGGCTTGAGTCACCTCCTGAGTCTGAGCCCAAACTGCAGGGGCTTCTGATATATCGAGGAGAATAAAGCCAGCCAGGCGGCACCACCCTGCCTGCCCATTTGCTGCTGTCTGCCACTCTGGGCAGATGCTGGCATTGCATCTTGTGTCTTACTGAGCTGTGGTCTTACTTTGCTATTCCTCCCTGGAAAGCTAGGTTCAAAACTCCAAACAGTGGCAGGCCTGGAGCCCTTTCTACTCCTGCGCATTCAGAAGAACAAAAGGACAGGATAGCAACATCAATTAGATCGGAAATGAGCAAGGCTTAACCAGGAAGACGAAACCTGAGAGCGACCCGTTGACGTTACTGCTGGCTCAGTGGTAATGATCCCAGGTGGGTAAAGCAGAGCTTGATAAACATTAAAATGTTTGTGATTTTCTTTAGGGTGGCAGGACGTGGGTGACTACTCATCCTATTTTACAGAGGAGATAAACAAGGCTCACTTGCGAAGGGTTAAACGATTTGCCTAAGCGCCTACTGCCAGGCACATCTGCCAGACACTGTTTATTTTCCCACAAATATTTACAAGAAAAGTATGCATTTATGGATAAAGTGAATGCTACAGGCCTCCCTATCTAATTTCAATGTCTGTATCCAACTGTGCCAATTAAAATGAAGGGTAAAAACAAAACACTCCAACACATTTTCTATGACCCTGCAGAGGAGACATTTTTCTTGGTCAATTCCCTTGGTCAATCTCCAAATACGAGTTTTGATCCAGCCCACTCAGAATCCTGAGGACAGGGGTGGCCCCAGGGAAGCTGCCTTGGGGATCCTGCCTGCAGGGGTTTCTATCCAGAGCAATGCTTTTCCCTCGCCTCTCCTTCAGGGAAGGCTGCCCCTCATGGATCTGAGAAGCCCTATGCCTGTTTCTCTTCTCATCTGCTTCTCTAAAACCCGACGCTGCTTTCCGCCAACTGAGTTGAATTATCACCTGGTGAAGGAGATAACATTAGGCAGAACAAACTGTGGCTGGTGGAAAGCGACCTGCAGAGAGATGGATGAAGAAAATGATACTCACTATCTGGTGGAGACAATGGAACAGGGGTAGACGAGCTAGCAGATGCCGCTGAAGAAAGAAAAATGAAGGTGGGGAAAAAAGATCATTGAGGTACACAGATACTGAATGAAAAAAATGGAAGCAACAACCCTGGGGTGTCAGTATGAGGAGCTGAAGCAAGTTACAGTGGGAAGAACAACACTGTGTTTGAACAGGTGGCCAGGGCACCAGCGAGGAGCAGGGCTCTCTCTAACTTCAAACCTTGAGGCTGTGCACCTGCCAAACCCTGCAGTTTAGGTAAAGTCTGGCCCAGGAACAGCTGCACAAGCCTCAAACCTTGACTGAAAACAAATACCCAGTTCAGCAGGACCAGCTGTCTCCATAGGACCAGAGGTATAGGAGGAAAGGGAATTTGGACCTCAGTTTAAGGTGAACCAGTGAAGGAGAAAATAGACATTGGCTTTTCATGTTACACATCTATATATGTGTTTCTATATAGGCATATATTTCCATATATGACTTTATTTATAGCAAAACCTATATGCCTCACTCATTTCAACATCTGAATGAATGAAACAGAAATGGCTGTCCTACCTAATGTGTACTACTGGGTGAAGTTCATGATCCTTTATCATACAGATGATGCTGCAACCACTGCTGCCTTCCAAAAACTCCCCTACAGAATGTGGTTATTTGGAGGCTGCTACAGAAGAGCCATGCAAATAATATTCAGGATTATTCTCACTCCTCCAGAGAACAGAAATGTTGAAGAGACTGGGACTGAAATTCTAGCCAACCTTCTGTGTAGAGGATGGTTGGTTGTGCATCTGAGATACTGAGACACTGAATGGATCTTTGGTTTTTCATTGGCAAATATTTGGAAGTAGTCCCATCAATAGTCACAAAACAAAGTCCCCTTCGAGAGCTAGATGAAAATTTGGAAAAACCTCAGTGTATCTCCGACACTGCCTTAATATCTAATACTCATGGTTTTGTCTTCTTTGACCTTCCATATGAGGGCATCTCATTAAACCATGAGTACAGTGTCACTGGAATCAAAGCAACAAAGAATAGTAACTCATCATTATTGGATGGTCTCCTTCCCTCTCTTTTCTTTGTTTGGCTTGAATTGTTTGCATAGTTATCCATATTATTCTGGCAAAGAGATGGAATTTTACGTGCTTTAACCACATATATGACAATCCATTTAACTTATACTTGCAGTGCGCCACCTGGGGGACAACATGTGAAAACAAAAATCTCAAGATGCCTCCTTCAAAAAGTAGAGACTCATTCATAATCTCTATATTCAAAAAGAAATTGTCTATTTCGCTTCATGGTACAGAAGCAAATGAAGATGTATTGTTTGGGCAATGAAATTATGAAGGTGGGTAGCTCAGTCATGGAGGGGAAGAGTCACAGCTAGTTGTAAGGAATCTCACAGAAGCAGCGCCTCGCAAGGCAAACAGAGGTTTTGAGCTTTCCTCCTGAGTGTCTTGATGGCATGCAGACATTTGGCTTAAAAAATAATATGAAATACGTACATTCTCCCAGGTTAGAGTTTTATTTGTTTGTTTGGAGTCACAGTTTCCTCATGACCTTCATGCACATTCATGAACTACACACAAAGGAACCTCCAAACAGGTAAGCCATGCTTAGTAACTGGCAGCTTGAAAGCAGGAGTCCATCAAGAATTTGTGGCTTTTACTAGCTCCCCTGCTCATCCCTGCTTTGACATATCCATGTCTCTAAACACGGAGAGGTCTATTAAAGAACCAAGAAAGCAATCCCATTATTGAGACATCTCAACAAACTTCAAGTGATGAGTCAGTGCCAAATGCGCTGGTCTCACCTGACACCTGGCAGCCCAGGAGTCCGGCAGCAACACCTCCCTGTGCAGCACACTGGCCTCTGCTGACTCTGTGCCTTCTCTTCCTTAGGGCTTGGGGTGTAACCAGGGCACAACTCCAGCGGCATGGGATCCTGCTGTGCATCTGCATCCCAACAGTATTACAGGACAGGGGTGCAGTGTCAGCAGTGCTGTAAACTGGCATCAGAAACCAATGCCACTGGTTCTTGGGCTCAGTGCAAGCACAAAGCTAAACTGGCGGTTGGTTCTGTTTACCTAAGTTCAGACAACCTTTGTGTCTTCCAAGAAATGGGAGTAAGAATTCAGAGAAGGTCTTTACTAAGGCTCGTTCCTCAGTTCCTAGCAGCAAAAGGGTGGGTTTGTCATAACAGTGGTAACTGCTGGCAGCATCCTCCCAATGATATCTATTTTCAGGATGGGTCTAGGGGTAGCAGGATACTCTGTGGGCTAAGTCCTCACTTCAGCAACTCTGGGAAGGTTATCAGGGCACAAAGAAAGACCATAATAAGTCATCTTTGGTGATAATATGATGTTCCCATATGTTCACTGCCTCATCCTGCTAAAGTTCTTGAAAAAGGCATGCTCAATTCTAAGAATATGCCATGGTTCTACTTATCTAAAAGAAGTTTGCCTTTTGATTCTTCAGACCTTAACTTTATTATATGATTGAGAAAAACTGACTTTTTGTACCACTAACAATGCCTGCTGTTGTAGCAGTCATGACCTACTTGAAATGCAGAGAGATCCTTTATCATACAGATGATGCTGCAACCACTGCTGCCTTCCAAAAACTCCCCTACAGAATGTGGTTATTTGGAGGCTGCTACAGAAAAGCCATGCAAATAATATTCAGGATTATTCTCACTCCTCCAGAGAATAGAAACCCTTTTCCAAAGGGCTTCTCGGAGTCGTGGTTACTTATCCATTTTGATACTATCAGACAATAAACAACAAGGTCTGGAGACCTCTTTTTTGTAGTTAAAAATTTTAATTTAAAGTTAAAATTTCACTAAGAATTTCATTTTTAACATTGACTTAAAAATACAGCTTCTGATATATATATTTATACATATATAAAATCTCACCTTTGCAAGAACTGAGCTGGCAATGCATGAAAACCACTGTGGCCTTTGAAGTACAAGACCCAGTTACCCTGATTCAGTACTCAAACTCCAGTCACTGGTTAGAAACTCAGAGGGGAGCCTCATCCCAGCCTTCCTCTCTTTAATGTAACTAAGCCAGCATTCATTTACGGATCAAATCCAGACCAGAGGAAACCTGGAGACTCAGTTGAACCATGAGTTAAAGATCAGGGAAGATCCAGAAGGAAGGTTCTCTCATGCCCAGAGTGACTCCTCCCAAACTTGCTTAGGGCACAGCAGCTGCACACCCAGAGCAGGTACCTGTCAGTCCGGCCTGATGGCTCCATCCCCCAACTCTGATGGCTTCGAGAGCTGGTTCATCCCGCACCAACTCTGCTGAGGGGGGATTTGGCACTTGCTCAAAATCTCAGAATGCCTATATGTAGCTACTTAGTTTTTGCTGTTGCTGCGATATTTCTGAATAATGTTAGAAAGAGAAGCTTCCTTGGGTACCTTTCAGGAGCAGGGAGCCTTTTTCTGAAAAGACTGTACAGCTTCCTGAATACCTTTTCTGCGGTGTCTGTCTGGGTAACAAACACCTCCCTCCGTTATTCTGGTTCAGCCTAGGAAGAGCCAAATCTCAGGAGAAGGGAAGTTTAGGGGCATCTCTGCAGGCTGACGGGGTCAAACCACAGTTCATCTCTCTGTTACTCTTGTTCCCTGTGTCCTCTATGTACAGCTTCCATGATTCGGGTGTCCTTCCAGTGAGGAATCTCCCCTTCCCTACCATGCATGGCAGAAGAGCTCCTACATTAGCTGGTTAGTCTTCGCCAAACAAGGAGATGCACACTGCAAGTAACTACATGCCAAAGAACAGAGCTGACTGGAACTAGAGACTTAACTCTGCAACAGCTGCCTGCGGGACATGCCCATGGCTCAGAACCAAAGTTCATGCTATGTTTTGACTATGGCAGCTACAAGGAGCCTCTCTGGCCATCCTCCTATTCCCCTCCAGCTACCAAGCTGACAGACAAAAAGCAAGGAAGCAACTGAGCTCAATTCCTTTATCTCCTAAAAGCAAATATGAAAATCCTTTCAGGTTTTTTTTTCCTTCAAGGTATTTTGAATAGTGACCTGGTGGGGCTGTGGTCACTTTCCCGGCATCCTGGCTGAAGGTGAGGCGGGGCTATAGCGTGTTATTCAGGGCCCATCTGCAGACTTCCACCATGCTTGGCTCAGCAAACATCATCTTTGCCGTGGGGTAATCATCACATACAAAAATTAATAAATAAGCACAATTTCCAAAGACACAGAAGTTGCATGCTCTAAAACAGGAAGAGTGTTAGCCTCTTGGAGTAACCGACAGACGTTAACAACAGCACAACTAGACTAAGGTCAGTGTGGTTAGGGCCCAGACAATATCATCTACTTCAGCCTCTAGGGGACAAAAAAGGGACCAGAACTAAATTAAGAACTAGAACTAGCAGATGTTAACGCTATGGAAACAGGTAATGAGGTATGAAGAGGCACTTACGTGGAGGAGGGCTATCTGCATTTCCCATGGATGGAACACAGACGAAAAGAAAAGACAAGAGACAGACCCAAGAAAAAAAAAAAAAAAGATGTAAAAGATAATGAATAGAATCCGCAGAGCACATGGAGCTGGAAACTCAAATTATCAAATTACTTCAAATCCAGAGAAAGAAGCCATTCCTGTAGAAGGAAGATGAGACAGGCTTTCCTATTTCTGGGAAGAGGTAAGGGTAGTGGGTCCCTTCGCAGGCCCCTGGCTTCAAAGAGAAGGAAGCAAAGGATTCTCCCAGGTGCATTTTAAATCCAGGGGTCAGAGAGCCCAGGGAACTCTGTGAACACTCAGGAATTTAGTTCTACGGTATCTTCTTTAGCTGGGTGGACTCAGGAGCTTCCCAGGGCAGTATCTCTGTCTGCAGAGGGGTATGATAGGAGCAGAGCTTGCCCGGAGCCTGGCTGCTGGTGGGAAGGGAGGGCACAGTGGGATAGGCGTAGTTTAAAGAAAGAGGGAATGGCAGAGGAAAACCTAGAGATACATCCCTGAGTTGAATGAGGGGGAAGCAATTCTCTTGAAAGAGGCCATGGGGAATGCTCTTGCTATGGGAGGGAGAGGAGCAGAAAAGGCCAAGGCCAGGGCTACCTCTTCCCCTTGGCTTTGCTGGGTTTCTGCTACTGCTTACATATTCTATAGCAGTTTCCATTTGTCTCTGACTTAATATCTCTGCTGCATCAACAATCTCACAATGCATTATGTGAACTGTCACCATCTTTACCATGTCCTGCAAGTCACCAGGTGCCTAGGGCTTTTGTGGCCTGTCAAAAAGCAACTCTCCCAGATCCTTTGGCAACCCACTCCTGGTTTTCTCCCTACTTCCTTTAATAATGTGTTGGTGCCCTCCCCGTGGCTGTTATTCTAACGAGCTGGACCGGCTACTATGACAGTGTCCCCAACCCCTTGGAGAAAGACAGAATGAAGGGACTATGTGTTAGCTGTCACTGAGAACCAGAGAACTAGGAGGTGGGGCCTCCAGGAGCAGAGGGATCTGAAAGACAAAAAGCTGTGGTCTGAACAATGACATGGGCCAGCTCAGGGTCCCCCGCTGCCCCCAGGGAGAAGAGGGTGGGCTGGGAAAAGGTGGGCAGCTGGCTTTACTTACGGACTGGCTGGGTCTTGAACTCGGAGGCCGCGCTGATCTCACCCAGCCCTTTGCCATTGAGCGCTGCCAGCCTTACAGCGTACGTTGTTTCGGGCTTCAGGCCCACAATGGTGACGATGCCCTCCATGCTGGCTGTTATGAGAATATGGGAAGGATGACAAAAGAGTGAAAGTCTGCTGTTAAAACAGTGCAGCCACTCTGGAAAACAGTAGGGAGGGTCCTCAAAAAATTAACTGTAGATTTATCATTTGGTCCAGCAATTTTATTTCTGGGCATATGCATAGAATTGAAAGTCAGGACCAAACAGATGCAGATAACTGGCTATCCATGTTCACAGAAGCATCATTCATAATAGCCAAAAGGCAGACACAACCCCAATGATCACTGACTGATGAATGGATACATGAGATGTGGCATATACATACAATGGAATGTTATTCCACCTTAAACAGGAAGGAAATTCTGACACATGCTACAACATGGATGAACCTTGAAGATATTATGCTAAGTGAAATAAAATAAGCTAGCCATAAAAGGACAAATGCCATATGAGTCCACTTATATGAGGTACTTAGAATAGCCAGCTACATAGAGACAGAAAGAATGGTGGTTGCCAGGGGCTAGGGGGAGGTAGCGAACGAAGAGTTAGTGTTTAATGGGTACAGAGTTTCAGTTTGGGATGATAAAAAGTTGTGGAGATGGATGGTAGTGATAGTTATGACTTAATGCCACTGAACTGTACACTTAAAAATGATGGAATATAAAATGTATGTTATTTATATTTTATATTAATAAAAATAACTAGAATTGATCTTTAAAAAAAAAAAATCTGGTGGACAGATAGTGACATGAGATCAACCTGCCACAAAATTGGTATGAGATTTCAGAGGGAAGTTAGGAAGGTAAAGTGATTGCTTTCTTCTGGCTCCAATCCTGATTACCCAGCAGTTCCTCTTGGCCCCCTGGCTCCCCCCAGAAGCTAAAGGAGTGATAGAAGCTTTCTGGCAGAACTAATTCTGAATAAAACTGCATTGGACTATATCTCTGAATGGCCGTGATACTGGTATCCTAGCCCACTCCCAATTCCACTCCAATTACCACATATGAGACCAGGATTAAAAATTTGTACAGAAACAAAACATACTTCACTGAGTTATTCCAATTAAACCCAAAAGGGGGAGTCCAACATAAGCACACACTATCCTCAGATGACTTAGGCTCAGAATTTTCACAAAAATCTTCAGTCTTTTAATCCTTAGCTTGGAAAGCTAGCACAGGACTGATTTAAGGGCAGACTTGTCCTGCTGGCTGTGCTTATTTGGTTACTATCACAATTACAAGACAGTCAGTCCCTGAGTACAGATACCCAAGCGGGACTGGCCGGGTGTCGGCAGAGAACCTGCAGCACAGGTAACTCCAACGTGCAGAGTAGGGTGGATTGGACTCAACTGGCCACGTTAGAACCTATGCACTGGACTCATCTGGCTGCTCAGAACCTATGCAAGGCTCCTGCCTGGAATGTGGTAGAGATGTCTTCACCCATCCTGGAAGGGTTGTGAGAACCAGGCTCTGAAGCACAGAGCGTGGGTTCAGGTGGCATTAGGGGCAACAACTCTGCAGGCAGATGTGACTTTGACCTAATTCTGGAGGTGCAGTTCCTCATTCTCTAGGAACACGCACAGGATGGCAGTGCGGACATCTGAGTACCGAGGCACTCGTGATCCCAATGGAAACACCGACTCCCCCAACTCACCTTCCTTGGCATCATACCACTTGGAATGCCATACTTCTTCACCCACTGCTCTCCACTCAGCTTTGTATTTGAGGATGGGCACCCCACCTGTGGCCTCTGGTTCATCAAACTGCACCTGGGCTGTGCTGGAGTACGGCTCCACCTGGTCGATGGATGGTGAAGAGGGAGTGTCTGTGGGGAGGACACATATGGAGACCCAGGTGAGCCCAGTTTGGCCCAAGACCATTAAATCCCAGTCACAAGGCACATCTCTTTCATTTCTGCTCACTCTTGCGAATCCTGTCACTGTATCCTGTCCTCCTGGCCCATCTCACCAGATGCTTCTTCCCCAACATGCCCCATGCGCAGATCCAATGACTCCCAGCTTTCCAACCCTCTGGCTTTGCTGACCCTGGCCCTTTCTTCTTCCCAACATCCTGGAATCACTCAAGTACACAAATTGGACTGGCAGGGGTAGGTGGGGGGTTGTGGCAGCTGCCGTAAGGGACACTCACCTGCTTGAACAAGGATGAATTCCAAGGACTCCTGCCCAATGCGGTTCACTGCAGTACAGTTGTAGTTTCCAAAATCATTTTCAGAGTCTGGGGTCACCTTTAGAAGAAGAAGCTCTTGGGTTACAAGTGTTCCATGGGATGGTCACAGACTCAGATCTTTATTTACTGGATTAAGTGAGTAAAAAACAGAACTAGTAAAGTACAAATCATTAGCTCCAGCCCAGCCTTAAACAAGAGAAAAGAATAGCAGAGGGGCTCATGGGAGAGGCACATTCAGGGAGGGGACTGGTAGAGTGGGCGAAGGGGAACTGAAAAGAGGCCCAGTGTCTTCTCTAGCCCATGCCAGAGAAGTAGGAGAGAGGACTTGAGCTGCATTTTGGAGCCCATCTAGAGTCAAACGGTGCTTTCTCTGCTCTGCCCCACCCCCATCCTGACTCACCTCCAGATAGCTGGCAGAGGGGGTGTTGTAGATCTTGATATTGCTGTAGTTGGAGCTTGGCAGCAGCTGGCCATCCCGAAACCATGAGATCGTGGCACTGGGATAGGCAAATACCTCGCAGGTGATGTTCACCTGGTTCCCCTCCCAAGTGTACACAGCCACAGGGCCCTGTAGCTTCGGGGCATCTGCAATAAATAACAATGACTATTGGGATCACTGCCATGATCATGAAGCCCCCATATCCTGTCTCCTGGCACTGGGAAGGCAGGTGTGCCCCAAAGCAGAGCTAGTGCCTGGTATAGTAGAGGTCAGGGCCGTTTTAGAATTCCTGTGCACAGCATGCAAAGACTCAAGGGCACAGCAGGATTGTAAGCCTGGAGATGGTGTGTGGGGGGTGGCTTGGGAACAGAGCTCTGAATGGCCCAGAGCCAGCTGCAGGGAACGTGAGAAGAACTCATAGGGTGCAGGTAGGTCCTTGCTGCTGTTTTCCTCTCTCATCCTGATCCTACCTTGTCCCTTCCCTCCCATGTCCTTCCCCATTTATTCCTCACATTGCACTTCAAGGTACATGGACTGGGAGTCCTGGCCGATGGTGTTGCTGGCGGTGCAGATGTACTCTCCGGCGTCAGTGTACTGGATGCTCTTCAGGGTCAGCGACGACACACGGGCATGGCTGCGCACCACCATGTGCCCATCCAGAGTCTGCCGGGGGGAAAGGGAGCGTGTCAGAGCCTGAGGCAGAGCAGAGGGCAAGACTGCTATGGCAGGATGGGATCTAGGAGACTAGGCCATCGCTTGGCTGTGACCTGTCTCTCTTCCTCTCTCCTCTCTGTGTCAACGGCTTTCTTACTTTAGGTACCATCTAATGGGGGAGGCTCTGGGAAGCAGCATGAAAACTTGGGAGTATCCGAAACAGAAAATGAGACTCAGTTATGTCAGGCAGCCTGATCTAAGTGCCAAGATTGGTTTGGGGCTAGGTTCCCCAAGATGACTTTGTTTGGGATGTCTAAAATGGAAGCAAAGCCTCCAGCCAGCAGACACTACAGCAGCAGCAGCAGCCCTACCTCATGAGATGCTGCGAAAACTGCATTGCCACCCTGTCCTTTCTGTCTGTCCACCTGCCAGTTCCACGGTGCATGTACCCGTAGCAGGACATTCCAAGTGCCCAACATAAGAAATTATTAAAGAAATCCTTATTTCTGCAGATGCCTCTTTCCTGGATGCTTAAAAGTGAAATAATCCCATGTAAAAACAAGCCAAACAACTCAAAGATCAGGAGCCACTGCACTGGAAGTGAGAGTAACTGGGTTCTCTCTCCAGGGACAGCGGTACAGAGAGTCCTAGGCAGGTCTGGGATCCTTGACACCTTGGCCACCACCATTTTATAGTCCTTGATACAGCAATGGGCTTCCTAAATCTCTGGAATTACAATGATTGGTCAAAAAGAGAATCGGTACATGGTCCTTAGGCAATGGGTACTGGAGTATTTCCAAGCGGATTTTCCCCTTGACATTCTAAGTAAAATGGCTGCTGGCCCAGGAAGAGTCTACGCATGTGGCCTAACTTCAGATTCTCAGGAAAGTTAGTGATCTAGAGAAAGGGTCTTGTTCTGTGTAAGCTGGGCCCTCTTGTCTCCAGTATATGATGTTCTGTAGGGATGGACAGGAGGTTATATTCTGCACCTGGCATCTGCCATCCATGCATTGAGTCTTTAAAGAATGACAGAACCATTGGCTTCAGGTTCTTTGGATATGCTGATTTGGGGCCCTGAAGCCCAGAACTGCAATGTCATACAGCAGCCAGCCAGAGTAGGAAGCTCACAAGAAAGGCATCACTGGCCTTGTTCAGCTGTCTCAGCAGATTTACCATGAGAAGTCCCTTGGACCATCACTGACAGAGCTAGTCTATTCTGGTCATCTCAGCCCCTCGCATTTCATGTCTGGAAGCTGAAAAACAACTCTAGCAAGAAGACAGAAGAGCCAAGCAAAGTCATGACTGCCTACTGCTGCGAGTGCCATTCCTCCCTGGGATGAGTTCTCTGTTGCTCTGCTTTGACCTACAAATCTGGGACACTGGTTGGCTGAAAGATGCATCCCAGGAGATGCCACACATTAATGAGAGATGACAACAAACAGGTGTGGAGCACTTCGCTAGAAAGCCTCGTGACACCCAGTTTGTTGGTGATACTGGAGTTTTGAGGGGTGACAGCGCTGATACGTTCCAGGGCTATTTTCATACATCATAGACACAAGTCTTCACCTGTGAGTCTAGACGAGTGGCCTCGAGAGCATGGGGCCATCCCTGCAGGTATCTCTAAAGGGCTGTGCTGACCTGCTTGTCTCTCTTACTTGTCCAAACAAAGCAGGACTGAAGGCAGAGGGAACTTAAAGACAACCCCTGGCCTTTCTGGTGATCTCTGTGATATCAACCAGCAACTGAACTAAAATTCTTTGTGACACAGACCAGACTTGTTCTGGGGCTGCCACACACAAACTTGGAAATTGAACCACATTCTTCTGGAATTCAAGAGAACATTTCCATAAGGAAGAGATGTTGTAACAAAAGAGGCAGAGAAACTAATGTAGGCAAGAATAGGACCTTAACGACAACAAAGCAGGGGATATTCCGAGTCTTTAATCGGAATAATCTAGAAAATGGTTGAAGAGAAGCTTAGAAAACAGTTGCATGGACAGCCATGCTTTTTTTTTTTTTTTTTTTTGATTCCTATCTAGTTTCTTTCAGGAAATTTCTCCATGTGGAAATTTCTCTTGTTTAATGATGTCCACAGACCAGCCTTCTAAAGAGAATTCTTATTTTGCAGCAGGCTCACTACAGATTTGGTGATGGAATTATCTGCCAGATGCCCAGTTCTCCCTTTGAGGATACACAGATAGACTCCAGTGTCATTAGACTATCTTCCCCTGAAATGCTTTTACTCTGGCTCCTACACAGCTTCAGGGAGTGCCACCTACCAGCCATCCAGACAAAAAGTCATGCTGACCACTCAGGCTGCAGCAGAAGGAGCAGACGAGCTCTGGGCAAGTATGAAAGATATTGATGGCAAGAAAACTCCTTTTTTCCCCAAAAGTATGAAAAGTAATGATGATTATTCTTCTCATCAAAACGTTTTTGTCTCCCTCCTTCCAGGTAAAAGTGCTAACGCTTTTAGAACTTACAAGATGAAATTGGCCATAACCCGAGCCTTCTTTTGCACTCATCTGGACTTATGGTCTTCATCTCCGAATGAGACAAACAGGAGAGAATGGAACTTCTGAGCCCTAGGGGCAGCATCCACTTGAAAGTCAATTATATCCAAAGTAAGACACTCACGATAAGGACACTTCTGAAAAATGGAGTGAGGTGTCTGCTTTCCTGAGAGTAAACCTATTACTTCCACTTACAATAATAATTCTCTTAACATCTCCTTAATGCTCCCTGATAAATCTCACCTCCTCCTCAACCAGGTCTAAATGAGAATGACAAGGAAAGTTGTATGAGGCCAAGCAGAATGAGATCTGTAGCTGCTTAAGAGTGGTTGATAATTAACCCTTCTTCTCTCTCTTCCCCAGTCCCAGTGGGTCCATGACTTTTGGACAACAAAGCACCCAACCTGTGACAGCACTAAGTGATTCCTGTGCCACAGGCGGGAAGCATCTCAGTGAGGATGTGCACTTAACAGTCATCCCAGTGACAGGGAGGAGGAAGGTCTTATACACAGGAAGTTTAGAATGAACCGCATTTGACAATGGCAGCCTGTTCATGTGCAGAAACTAAGATCAGTGCCTGGGGACAGGCAGTCAACTTTTAAATATTAAACAGCATATCATTATGGATGGCCTTGACCTGAACACATGAGTTCTATGTTATGAATAATTATCATTTCTGAAAGATTAAGAGGATAGATTTACCAAATTAAAATCCAGAATCTATAGGATCATCATGTTCTGCATTTATAGCATTACACGATCAAAGCCCCATCTGGATAAAAGGCAAAGGCTACTTTAAAAAAGTCCTTAGAGATTAGATCCTTGAATCTCATCTGAAGTCTACTGGTTTTATTTTCACTGTATGTCACTTCATATAAATCAGGTAAAAAATTATAGGCATGATCATAAGTAGGGTCTTGAGATGTGGCAATCAAGGTCTAAAGATTAATATTTAGCTTCAGTTTTCAAACTAAGTCCCACATTATCCAAACTGAAGCAATGAGTCAGAGAAATTTCAAAGGCTAAATGCTACTGACTTTAAAAAACATAAAACCATTTGTACCACATCATTCTAATCTCATACATTTAATGATCTATAAAAGTAATGGAGATATGTTTAGCAATTTGGGAAAACCAACAAGAGATGTCATTTGCATTGCTTTTGAGATGAAACTTGACGTGATAATTTACCAAGACTGATTATTATAAAATAAGTGAGCAACAAGATGAGTTGAGCTGGAAAGGAAAGGGAGGAGTGGGTTTTTAGATCACTAACTCTGCGACTTTATGGTCCAGAGCCACATCAACCATGTGAGTCAAAAAACTTTCATCATTTCAAAATGCCTGGCCTGGGAATTGGGGGCAATTTATTTCTACTGGTATAATTACCTGGATGTGATTTTACCAGCACCAGCAAGAGAATAAGATCCAGTTTTAGGAAATAATATGGATTTGTTCATCCACTCCCAACCCAGCTTGCTTGCTCATCCTAAAATGATACTATTGCTAAGTAATATCTACCACTGTCGATCTATTCTTTAATCTAGCTAAATTACTAATTAGTTTAGCATGTCTGGTTATTAAACTGCAATGGTGAGTTAAACTGTAATGCTTTCGAAACTAAAGACTGGCTAGTGGTCAGGCAAGCTATACCTCTTGCTTCTCTGGTCGAGTCCACGAAGCCTGGAGAGAACAAGATATAAAACACAACAAGAAAGCAGTAAAATTTTACAACATGTTGCTTTAGAGAATGTATCACACTGCATTCCGTGCACATGCAGCTTTTCTTTAATTCAGAACTTTTTCCAAGGCCCACTTTCAATGGTGTGTTTATTACACAACTTAATTTAGGATTTAGCTTATGTCCAGCTTTTTTTCCCCCTTAGGCACATTAAAATGTATAATTCAAAAGGTTCAGGCTTTCCTAATCTTTGGTATACCTAGATATGAATACCAGTAGGACCAGACTGCTCTTGTTCCAAAATACCTTAAATATTGCTCACAGTATTTGGTGACATGACTAGTTCTAACCACATTATCTAGAGATACTTAGAGAGTAGGTCTCCTCCAGCTGGGTGTGGTGGCTCACGCCTGTAATCCCAGCACTTTGGGAGGCCGAAGTGGGAGGATCACGAGGTCAGGAGATCGAGACCATCCTGGCTAACACGGTGAAACCCCGTCTCTACTAAAAATACAAAAATAAAAAAATTAGCCGGGTGCGGTGGCGGGCGCCTGTAGTCCCAGCTACTCGGGAGGCTGAGGCAGGAGAATGGCGTGAACCCGGGAGGCAGAGCTTGCAGTGAGCGAGATAGTGCAAGTGTACTCCAGCCTGGGCAATGGAGCGAGACTCTGTCTCAAAAAAAAAAAAAAAAAAAAAAAAAGAATAGGTCTCCTCCTTTGGATTTTATAAGGCAGCTTATCATAAATATACTAATGCCATTTAATGCTCATGCATTTTGTAAGTCTTTGCATGCATTCTGTGAAAATCAAATTTTTATTGCCAAAAAGGAACAAAACAAGGAGCAGAGAGGTACACTAGGAATGAGAAGTATGAAGTCCTTGAGACCAGGAGTCAGGAAGCTTTGAGGATACCAAATGGAAGTAGTTGTGGGAGGGCTCCAGTCCTTAACAGCAGAGAATGCCCAGATGGCATGTGGGCTCCAGCATGTACCATCTTCATCAAACACGGCATTCCATTCACAAGTTGGCATTCGCAAGCCAACCCAGGGACACAGGGGTTAGGGAAATTTTCCACCCACATCTAGATTTTTTAATTTCTCCAGCACTTGGAAATCTATTCTCCTTACAGTTTATCTGTTTTTCATACTAGGATTCAAAGATATGATAGCTGCATTGTTCTTTTTATTACATGGCAAGACTGCCTGATTGTCTCTGATGTTCAGATGGAAAAAGGATAGAAAAGATGCCAGAATCATAGCAACGCAATCCAGGGAATGCAAATAAGTTAGCAAACATTTAGTAAGAGTCCACTAAATGCAAGGAACTTTTGTGAGAAATGAGATGGAAATATCAACTTATGTCACATGATGTGGGAATGAAGAAGAAGGTGAGAACAGAGGAACGTGCAGAGACCAAAGTAACGGTGGGCCAACATGTCAAATGTGCTTGCCAATTCCACATCACTTAGAAGCTTGTCGGTTACATGCCAGGGCTGCAGGAATCAAGATCTTTCTTTTGAGAGACTCTATCACATTGAGTTGTATGTTTTTTCAAATCTGATTATTCTTGTGTCTCTCCCAAATCACTACGGCTCTGTGGCTTTTAGAATAAGTAGTTGCTAGTAACACAAAGCTTCCAGTAACATAACCTCTTACTTTTGTGCCTGGTGGAATGATAGGAAATATCTTGGCCCTAACCATTTGGTGATCGTGTGACCCACATTAAGACAACCTGATATGCAAATGTACACACTTATGAAATAAATCAAGGTATGATTAGTAATCCTCCAAAAATTGTTCTAGGTTGTTTTGATATTCATATTTTATTTTCTTACACACAAGTCTGCAGGAATATGTATATAAAACAAAGTGAAGCATTTCTATAATTTTCTTATGCATTCTATTATTCATGTGCCCACATACTGGATAAACCTGACTCTGATTGCTCAATGCAGTCGTCTTTTCCAGTGTTTAAAAGCAGGCCCTGAGTTTGTACTGAATGAGGAATTTTTTCTGGTGAAAAGGAAATTCCAGCTTCCAAAGAATCCAGAACTTCAAAAGTTCTCTTACTTGTGGGATATTCTGTCAGCCTAAGATTCAAGATTCATGGAATGCTTTTCATTTTTCCTATCTCTTCAGATCTCAATTCCTCACTGCTCTTCTTTCCTTAATAAGGCTTTATAGGCCTTTCTTTGTCAGCCATTTCAAAGGCAAAGAGATGTTCAAAGAGGCATATGATGGATTTTTTCTGCCAGGGATAGAGTATGTAAATCATCATCTGTGGGTCTCAGGCAGTAAGTAAATGACACCTGGAATTTAGCAGCACTCACTCAAACACCTGGCCATATTTAAAAGGAATCTGGGCGGGATGAGTAATGAAATGACATGGATGCAGAATCTTTCTGAGGTATCACAATGACTTTCATACAGATGATCAAATTGACCCATTATGACGGTCAACTTTTTTGGTCAACGTAATAGTAACTACTAAGAAATGCATCAACTTTTGGACAGCTGATCTATCTTAATGATCTCGATGACCCAAACAATTAGGTACCCTAGCTATTATCAGTTGTTGAGCTAAACCAACTCAACTAGCTGAAGCTTAACCGATTGGTAATGGTCATTCTCAGATGAGTGATTAGACTCAATACAGAGACATGATCAAAGGTAGAGTGTGACCTGAATTCAGGTTCATTGTACTTGTTTTTGCTTATCTCCTCCCTTCTTTTATAATGAACAAGAACATTGGTATTCCATTAGAAAGTCAATAACCATATGTCTATAGTTGAATGCCCTCTTTTCCACCTCTTCCCTTAAGAAGACTAATACTAGACTACACTCAGCAGTGAAGCAAAACACAAAGCTGCTTTAACTCACTTACACTGTAACTAACTTTATTAAAGGAATCATTGAACCTTCCACTAAAGTAATACAAACCATGAGAGAGCACTGTGGCACCATGGCATCAGGTGGCCTACCTTCTGAGCCACCGAGCCAGAAGGAAGCCATTGTGGCAGTCCAAGGGCTCTGTACTTGACCTTGTTTTAGTCAACATTTCTATCAGTGACTTGGACAAAGATATTGCAAATAAGTGTTCATACAAGGTTGGAAGCAACAGCTAATACAAATGTTAGATGACGATTGCATTGGAAGACTACTGAACTGCCTGCTCTTGGGCTCTATGCTTAGGCTGGGATCCCCACTGACTGCTCTACTTCTTTACTTTTAATATACACATGGGTTGAAGTGCCCTGGACACACAGATTTCTAAAGTGAATTTCTAATGAGAGTTAGTCCTGACTGGTTACAAAGATGGACTCAAACAGTCATTCTCAAGCCGGGGGTGTTTGTATGTGTCATAGTTTTAGTAACAATTAGAGGTGGTTACTGGCATTTAACAGGAAGGGGACTAGAAATGCTAAGTTTCTTGCAATGCATAGTACAGTCCCAGTGAAGGAAGCCTCTTCCCAAATTGCCACCATGACCCTGTTGAGAAGTACTGGGCTGCAACAAACAAAATGCAATTTTTAACATAAATAAATACAAAGTTCTGCAATATTGGTTAACCAATCAATTGCATAAGAACAGGATAGGTGATATGTGGCTTAAATGGGGTTCATGTAAAAAAAGACCTGAGCATTTTAGTTGACCACAAGCTCAATATGAGGCAACAGAATAAGGAGACTGTTAAGAGCTAATGCTCCTTTACCTGCATGATGGCATCCACATCAAAGAGGCAACGGCCCTCCTGAAGTCTGCATTAATTACGCTGAGCACAGCAAAATTTTAGGGGAGCACTAGTGAACTGAAACTATGTATTATAAGACAACCAGAAAGATAAAAGGTATGGAAACTATGACATATGAGAAATAGTGAAAATAACTAGTGTGTTCAAGGTAAGAGGAGTGGACCGGAGGAAAGTCGAAGAGTTTTTAATGGCTCTCATGCAAAGGACTGAGTGGCAGAGGCTGGGAGGACTGAGCAGAGGAAGGGGCAGGGAAGCAGCTCATTCTGCTCTTCAGCATTGGCCAACTCCTCTGCAGAGGACTGACACCATCACGCTTCAGACAGGGACCGACTGGCTTCCTGGCAAGGATGCTAGGCCAGGGTGCCAGGCGAGACTGGATGACCTCAAAAGGTGCCTTCCGAATATCTATGATTTTAGCATTTTATGTGATCTAAATCTCAGGAGGCTTCTTTACCTGACCAATTAGATACAATCATCTATTCTCGTTTGCTTAGCATATCACCCTGATTTTAAAAAGAAAATGGTTGTTTTCCACTCCTACAATTACAGCGACGCTAGTAATCTTGATTCCTAATTATATAGAATGCAACTTCGGATGGAGGAGAACATGAGGAGAGGCTGCCAGAGTAAAAATGAAATGTATTTTCTGTACTCCAACCAGTTCATGAACAACCCATATTTGTTTTCTTAATTATTAGCTATCCACAGTGTAAGATGGACAATATGCCTCTTTGATGTCAATATATAATTAACAGAAATGGCAAATTTTCTTATATAGGGTTTCACTCAGGCAAATATGTCAGGCTGGTGTCACATCACTAGCTGATTTGGAGGACTTGTTTTAACACTGATTTACTCATGTTCCAATAAAGTGAACTTGAAGGCAAGTAAAAGAAATACAATACAACCAACGTGGCTGGACTGAAATAACAATCTAAGATTAAGACAAATGATCTATAGCGATAGCAGAATTATATAAAAAGTAGTCACTACTAGGCTTGAGACAGCCTCTGCTGGACACCTGTCACCATATTTAGCAAGTATGAATGTGTATTAGTTCCTGGCTATTATTCTTATTCTAGAAAAATGAAATCATAGCTACAAGCCAGAAGTGCCAACCTATTAAAGAACCTTAGTAGGCACAAATCTTAATAACCTTTCTGGTCTAGATTGGCTGTTGAGCTATTCCTAGAAAAGATATAGAATTCAAAAGCATCATTCATCTGAGGCAGATATTATTTCTGTCCTTCACTGTAGGTCAAAGATATACACTGGGTCACTCTGGACAAAAATCTACTTTTAAGCTAATGTAGAAAGATCTGCCAAGCAGCAGCCTTGTGGTTTAAGCCCTGAAATGTACATTCAATCCACATAACACACATGAATGGGGCTGAAATCTTAGCTGAGGGTTTAATTCTAATGTTGATAAAGAAAGTATCCAAGTAAACACCACATCTCTTAATCTAGCTGGTTTTCACAGTATCAAACAGCATATGTGAGTTTCAAAAATATTTAGCAGTTCCTCAGTTGACTTTTGTTAAGTTGAATTTAACTCTGGAGGTAAAGGTTGCAAAAAATAATAGGTTATTTGGAAGAGCAATTTCTGTTCCATTTGATGCAGTTTTGTTTTCTATTAGTGGGAAAGAAATCAGCTCCTCAAATGCAAATCCCAAATTTAGCTCTGGTATTTCACACTATCCCTTTCTGTCTTTATTTGAGTTTACTCTCTCTAGAGATTTCCTTTGGGCAGGCAGAAGAGTGAAGATATATCATTTTTGACATTCTGATCAGTAAGTAGTCCATTATAAATGTTCCATAAGGCAAGGCCATTACTACTGAATAGGTGACAAAACCTGGGATAACTAAAACAGAGCCCATTACTACAGGATATACGAGATGAGATTGGAGAAGTACCATAAGAGGGTTTAAGTTGCATTAAAACCAAGCTTTTTCCTCCTACTTTTGGCCTACTCAATAATCAAGGGCTGTATGATGTGGGGTCACCTCAGTTTTTAAATATTGTCAACAATAAAGTATCTTTCTGGTGGCCTATAAATCCATGGACTTTGAAGCTCAATCTTTCCCACCATTTTGATTTGTCAGGAAGGTTGCTACAATGTTCTTAAACCCTCCACGAATATATTGAAAAACCAGGATGTAATCATCACTTAGAAACTGCTAAATATTTTTGCCTTTAGAACAAAATGATATCCAAATGTGACCAAGAATACAGGCAGACACAATGGCAACCAAGCATTTGTGCATAAGTGCATATATAGCATGAGTATACAAACACAAGAAAAAGAATTAATAGGTTCATTTTGAGCCTGATTATTTCTGGGAGATCTTTCCTAGGGTGCTCTTGAGATGATGACAATGTCACCTGGTGAACCTACGACATTGCCTTCTCTTTGTTCCCTCACAGCTCCATAACTCGGGGATTGAAAATCACCATTGCCTCCTCCCCAGAACATCTAACTTGAGCATGGCCATACATCATGCCCCCGCCAACCTGTCCAAGGAATTGTGCCTATTCCATTGCAAGGGGATGCTGAGCAGGCCATGTCCTGCAGACTTGGGGAGGGAGGCCCCGGGATCTGGCTGTGGCCTCTGGTGACCATAACCCATCTGCCAGCTCACCAAAGAGAACTGGGCACGAGCAGACTCAATCTGCTTTGAGTCTGCATTTCAAGGCCCTGAAACTCCTGGGCAGCATGATACCTTTTCTTCGCTGCTGATGTTCCGGGTAGAAGTCCTCCAGGTGATGGAGGGAATGGGGTCTCCAGAGGCTTCACAGGTAAGAGTGACCTGCTCCTCCAATTCCATGGCAGTCTGGTTCTCTACATATGTGATTTTGGGTTTTGCTGAAAAGACAAAACATTTCTCTGAGTTTATCTAATTATTGAGCTTTCTGGGTTTCAATGATGACATGCACCTATCCAACAAAGGTTATCTATCTGCTAAGTACAAGACCCTAGTCTAGGTGTTGTAGGAGATACAGACCTGACTCCCCAAGGCTTACAATGATGTAGGCATGTGACAACACAGAAACCATAATAAATAAGAAATATCCTATCGAGTAAGAGTGATAAGGGCAAGGAATGCAGGAGGCATGATGCAGCGGAAGAGTGCCTCCCTGGATGGAGCCTTCAAGAGGAGATGGCTTTGGAGCTCGGCCATGAGATTTTCAGCAGGTGGAACTCTAGGGTGGAGATGGAGTCATTTGAAGTGTAGGAAACTGATTGAATAAAAGCAAAAAGCATGAATATATGAAGAGATGGCTGGGAAGAGAACAGTGTGGCATGAGGCACAGGAAGCAGAGGCTGGATGGCTGGAATTTTACCTGGTGCCTGGTGGAGGCCCACAGATGGCATTTAATCAGCGACACAAAAGCTTTTGTATTTCAAGAAGGTTAACCTAGGGACATTTCAGGAAGCTTTGGACTAGAGAAAACTTTGAGGTGGGAAAACCAGTTTGGAAGCCCTGGCAATGATCCAGATGTGCGGTAATGCTGGATTCTGAACGAGGTCATTTGAGAGGAAAGAGCAAAGAGCACCTTTGAGACAGATGCTGGAGTGGAGGAAGGTTCAATAAGTGGCAACTGAAGAGAGGGCAAGGAGGGGTGAGAAGAACCAAAAGGAGCAATAAGAAGGAGTCCAAGTGACTTGGAGTCTTAACAACTGGGAGAATGGTGTTAGCATTAACTCAAATGAAGAAATCAGGCAAGGAACTGGATGGGGGCTCTGGGGTGGGCTCAGGATGGGAAGGGGATGAATTGAGATGGGTCCATTTTCCAAATGTTTTGGGTAATGCAAGAAAACACAAGCATTCCAAAGCTAAGTTAAATGTTAAAACATTAGAGAAAATTGAATTTTCCCAATTTAAAACAATTATGCTCTGAAATTGCTGAACTTTGTGTGGAAGAGAAAAGATAACACTGCACAAATGTAACTTATTTCGTGAATAAAGGAAAAGGCCAGGCTATGGAAACAAACAAGTGAACCAAAAAACCCCAAGAGAATGATAGCTAGTTTTTGAAAAGACTACATTTGCTTTATATTCAAATTCATACAGTAACCTTAAGTAGGCGAATAAACAACTGCCTATATATATTCTCCATGTTGAGGTCTTTGATGCTGTTTTAATAAACAGAAAACAATAACAGAACTATACACTTTTTGTTACAAATGCCTGCTTCTACATAAAATCACCTACATAATTCAAATATTTGCCTAAAGGTAATGCATACTAACAGTCTGTTTAGCAAATCCTTTTTTGATGGATAGCACATAGGCACATCTCAATCCAATTTGGCCAAATGTTCATAGATTTCAGTTGATGGAGTCCACATGAATGAGGTTAAACCTCATAGGTTTCCCTATTGTGTCTTCCTTGATAGATATGATTTTCGAGAATATTACAACTTGTATTGGAAGGAATATGTGCTAAGTGCCATTGACAGGGAAGTTTTAGAGGGCAAAGTAAAATAAAAGTAAAATAAAAGAAACATGAAAAACAAAAAAGGCTAATAAAATAAAATAAAATAAAGGTAAAATAAGAGCTGAATCTCTATATTGTAAAAGTCACAGAATAAAAAAATTAAAAAAAAAATTCAGCCATACAACTGAATCCGCTAAACTCAACAGTTGTTTTGAGGTCCAGAGACAATCTCAGGAAGGTTGAATTTGGGGCCTCTTAAAATCTTGTCAGACTCTGAGATCTGGACAATGTTTTGCTGACCTTCTCCTGACCTGCGGTACTTTGTCATGGCAGCCAAAGGTTAACAGAAGACAGGCAAAGGTCAGTTGCTATCTATTAGTATTTGGCCTTGGAGGCTCCATTTCCCAGATGGCTACAGAAGGTGCATTGTATGACTCCTTAGAAAAAAGGCAAACCATATTCTTATTAAAACATGATCATGGCTAATTTTGTAGAGTCTACAGAGTGCTGTGGGAAGGAAGGCAAGCTTCCCACTGATAACTTAATTCTCTATTACTCTAGAAGCAGTGCTACTGTCAGAACTAATTCAGAAAGCTCAGAATGCCACCTTAGAAGAAGACAGTGATATACATAATTTATTGTCTAAATTGGGACTCTCTTGAGAGTGACATGAAAGGCTCTAAATAATTGCACCAGGACAAAGGGCATTAGTAGGCCAACAGGGACAAATGCTGGGTCACCCTACCGAAAAGATTTCCTCCCTCTGCATTCCAGCATCTAGAGGAATCTCTCCGGGTTTCATCTTCCTATACCCCCTGCCCTCTATTAATTAACCTCTCTTATGAGTTCTTGACTTTTGGATCTCTGTTCTATTCTCTACCTGCCTCCATGGGCCTTAGTGCCTCAGACTGTTCTACTGCACCTTTCCCCATATTTCCTCCTGTGAGTTTTCCAAGAATGCTTTCCACTAAGAGGCAGCCTAGTCTACTCCCACTCCAGTTCATGCTCCTACAACCCGAAGAAGAGCCCTGAGGCCCCTGCGTCCCTGAACAAAGAGGTTGGACACTATGCTATGGGGCATGACCACGTGCACCTTCTTTCAGGCTGCTGCTTGTCCTTTGCTGTAACCCTCAGGGGCTGCTTGAGACACAGGGCTCCTAGCCACTGGTGAACTTGCCTCAGCCACAGAAGCATGAGACCTCAAGAGCATTTACATGAGCATCAAAGGAATCAATATAGACAAAACTTCTTCAGAGGCATGCATGTGGACAGCAGTAATGAGAATTCACTGCCAAATTTAAAGGATGAGAAGATGCACCTACTTAGTAAAAGGAGCATCTAGCTAATAACTAAGGCAACATGTGCTAGAACATATCTTTTTCTTAGGAAAGAATGATGACACTTAGATACAAACGATGTCATAAAGTCCCTAATTGAGATATGTCCCATACATACTGATGGACATCCCTTCTTGAAGCCACAGGACTTCTGGGCTTTTCTTTACTATCTAAGCTACGGGCTTCCTCCCTTTTCTACCTCATTGCTGTAGACTCTACTCCCACTTAGGGAACCTGCCCCATTTCTCCCCTAGCAATGGTCCACGATGGCAAGTCGGAAGGGGATGGAGAGGGAATAAAAGGGTGGGAGAAGACGGAGCCCTAACCAGCTGGTCCCCCCCAGGTGGCTCCCTAGCCCTGTATTAGTCTCTTCAACCAATGGGGAGGCCAGTGGAGGAGGAGAGAAAGGAGGATGAGAAGGGGAGGTGGATGGGAAAAGGTGGTGGAGAGGAGGCACCAGGTTCCTTCAGGGAGACTGTATGAACGCTCCTCAGACTATGACAGGGGAGGATTCCCATTCTGAGTGGACTCAGTCTCTACAAGTCTATGATTCCTGCCCTGTCTCTTCGGGAGCCCGGCCACCTCTTCTCTGTTCGTCCCACTATGCGCCCTATTCTTCCAGCTGCAGTTTTGGGAAAGAAATTGTGAAATGTGTGTGTGTGTGTGTGTGATGAAGAGGGGTGTATGTGTCCAAGGTGGGGGGTGGGAAGACAAATCTTGTCTTAGCAGTTTCCCCGCCCTACTCTCCCTGCCTCATGACCTCCTCCCATTGACCTGACCCACTCTCTTCCCTCTACCATGGTCCCACATGGCCCTGCACTCACTGCTCTGGGGCAGCCATCACCACCAGAGAGGCCTGGAAGAGAAGCCGAGATCTGTTCATGCCCAGCCAAGTTGGGACTGAGTTGCTTTTACAGAGAAACCATGAGCTACCTGGTGGTGCAGGCAGAGTGCACTAATTCTAGTTTTGCCAGACACTCCCTATATAATTCAGACACAATATGTGTTCTGTTGGGTTTTGTGGAGTTAACAACCATCACTGTTAGATTAGAGAGGGGACTTAGGAGCCACCTGCCTCGGTCTGAATCCAGAGGCACCTCATCCCTCTGTGATCAGATTCCTCCTTTGTAAAATGGGGATAATAATAAAATCTACATCATAGGGGAGTGATGAGGATTAAAAGAGTTAACTTACAGATAGCACTTCACAGAGTGCTTGGCACATTATAGGTGTTCTGTTTGTGTTTGATATTATTATTATTATTACTTTATGGAGTTAAAGTCTAAAATAATTTCCTAAAGACAGGTGATGATCGTGTCTCCAGGCTTATCTCCCTGCCACATATGTATGTTTGCTTCATCACATAGAACTAATGACAGTTCCTCCATTTATTCAATCTAGTGCCTACTGGATGCGGGCTACTGTTTCAGGTGCTGGGGATGTATCTGTGAATAAAACACACACAGCCTCTGTCCACAAGAAGCTCCCATTCAACACAGCCTGTGCTTTTCTTGTTTCTGTGCCTGTGCCCAGGCTGCCTAAAATTCTCATCTACTCGTTCAGCTGGGTAATTCCTACTTATGAAATAGTATCTTTTAATGACTTCTCTAACTTACATCACACAGGACCAGAGAACTTGCTTCCTACAAAACACTGTGCATATTGCTATTATGAAGTCATAATAATGTATTGTCATTTCAAATTTCAGCATTGACTATCTACATTAGCCTGTGAACCTACTGATGAGAACAGAGTCCATGTTATTCATCTTCTAAACTTGGCAATGACTGAGTCCATAGCAGTCACTCAAATGTTGCTGACTGACACTGACTATTGTAACGTTTATGCTTATCCATTTATCTCCCTCTTTGTGCTTCCCAGGGTCAAGGGATGATATCCTACTCATCTCTGTAGCCCCTCTATCCAGCAACAATGGTGATCAATACACATTTATTAAATGAAGGGATGAACAAATGCATCTATCTTTTTCTATAATATGGAAAAACTTACGAAAACCATAGTGACTGGGGAAGATCAGTCTGAATTCAAGAAAAGACTTTCAAGAGTATTTTTCATGAAGTTTAGCTTTCACTCTCAAATACATACAGTTAACTTGAACCAAACTGATAGCCTGTTTCTAAACCCAGCTGTTTACTACTGAATAACTAGCAGATCATTTGCATATAAAGTCTTGATTTTCAAAGGTCTGTGTTTATGAACAGTTCTCCTGATCAGGCTGTATAAGCAGGTCCCAACCCTGATTCCCGGGTGCACATTTTAACGACCTGGGGGCTCCATGCACCAGAGCTGCCCCTCAGACTGGCACCTCCTCAGCAGCGCTGTCTACAGTAGACCAGTCTATCTGTGTGTTTTGTTTCTTTTTTTTTTTTGAGACAGAGTCTCACTCTGTTGCTCAGGCTGGAGCGCAGTGGCACGATCTGGTCTCACTGCAAGCTCCGCCTCCCGAGTTCACGCCATTCTCCTGCCTCAGCCTCCCAAGTAGCTGGGACTACAGGCGCCAGCCACCACACCCGGCTAAGTTGTTTGTATTTTTAGTAGAGACAGGGTTTCACCGTGTTAGCCAGGATGATCTCGATCTCCTGACCTCGTGATCCGCCCATCTCAGCCTCCCAGAGTGCTGGGATTACAGGGGTGAGCCACCGCGCCCGGCCCTTATCTGTGTTTTCTAAACAGATGTGTGGAGAGACTTGAGGGCCATTTGGTTAAACATTTCTCTGCAACCAATTCTTTTTTAAAGATCAGGTCAAAATGCCTTTCAGTTCTGAAATGAATGGAAGTTTCCTGAGTTTATGAAGATGAAGTTAGCAGGGATGTAGGGGCTCTTCTATGACACTGTTTCACACAGGCCAGGGAAGGAGGCAAACAAGGCAAAGCAGCCAGCCTGTCGGCCACTAAAGTTACCAAGGGCCTATGCCAAGTCTGGCACTGTTTGGAGTCGCAGGGATAATGCCGTGTATGACAGCCAGGGTTCTGCTATCTTGAAGTTTACACACTAGTAGAGGTAGGAGACAGACAATCCCCCAAACAAATATGCAAATGACATCTGTTCAGGTACTGTTAAGTACAGAGAAGAAGATCCAGTAAGAGTCACGAGAGAGAGATGAGTGGAGGTGGGTGGGGGTGGTCACAGTGCAGGGGGAGCTGAGTTAGCCAGGGCAGTGAAGGAAGGAACCACTGAGAAGGTGAGTTTGAGTTAAGATCTGAATGGTGGATCAGAAGAAGGCAGTTCAGAGTGGATCAGAGGGAAAGATTACTCCAAGCAGAAGGAACAAGCTTGGTATGTCTGAGTGACATGAAGAAGGCCTGTGTGGTCGCAGAACTTTGCATGTGCAGCAAAGTGAAAGAGATGAGGCTGGAGAAGAAGGTAGGGGCTAGTTCATGTCTGGTCTCGTAGGCCATTGCAGGGAGTCTGGCTTTTATTCTGGTTGCCATAGGGAGCCACTGGAGGCTTTCAAACCGATGAGTGGCATTTAGGTCATTCTGGCTACTGTGAACAGAAGGGAATGAAGTGGACCAATAGGGAGAGTCAGGGAGGCCAAGTATGAGACCGTCCCACTGCCCTGGTGAGGATGATGGTGGCTTGGACTAGGGCTCAGGTGGTGGAACTGGCAAGAAACGGGTACACTGGGTTCTGTTCTGAGGGAGAGTGCCCAGGGTCTTACTGATGGACTGAATGTGCAGAGGAAGAGGAATTGTGGCAGAGCAGTGACCTGGGCCCCCACTGCCCTTACCGAAGACTTTGAGGTGGATGGTCGCATCCTGCTCGCCAGCCTTGTTCTCAGCAATGCAGATGTACTCAGCCTCATCGTTCTTATCCACCTTTTTGATGGTCAGCTGGGAACTATCGTCGCTGAAAATGTACTTCTCGTCATCTTCCTCTTGCTCTATCTGTTCCCCATCCCTGGAGTGTGTAGAAATGCAAAGTAGCATGATTTCAACCACAGAAGTGAGACATTTATTTTTAATTAGGTTCCATAGAATGCAGGCTGAGTCAATGGGAAAGACTCCTTAGTCTTCACAAAAAGTTAAGGCACCAAGTTGAACGTCCACAATCACCCTTTATTCCTCTATTCCATCCTCTGACTATCCAAGAGCTGCAACCGTACCCACAAAGGTTTAAAAGTGGGCTCCCAAGACCATACCCTCTGGCTCTGACTCTGCCCCCACAAGGCTGAAATTGAAGGAATAATCAATGCACAAGCAAGAGACTCTTATAGAAAAGAGTCCATTCTTCTCCTGGGGTTGATATTCCTAAGAAGCCCACATCTATTTCACTGAGATACTAACATGGAGCAGACTTCATGATGCCCCATTCTCTTCTAGTCCATGATAAAAGGCAGGAGCCAGTTTCTTACTTTGTCCAGCTCATGGTGGGTTCCGGGAAGCCTTCGGCATCACACACCAGGGTGACGGACTGGCCGAGGTTGGCGGTGGCATTCACAATGTTCTGCCTGGCCTGGATGGTGGGTGGCACTGAAGGAAAAAAGGGTGTCATGGGGTGGTTGTGAAAATTTGGAAGAACCCAATGGCCTGGAGAAGAGACACCGCTCCAGGTCAAGAGTTCTCACCCTGTGGGACAAACGACCTGTGCAGCTACAGAGTTAGTGTCAGGAATCGAAATTCATGTATGTACCAAATAACTTCTGTAAACTGAATAGACAGTTCTCCTACAAACATGCAGTTTTTTGTTTTTCATTAATTGAGAAGCTATAATAATACATTTTATTCATGTTAAGATGGTATTTAATTTATAGTTGCTATTTTTCATTATATATTTTCTCAGTCAATGCATACTAAATTTAATAACCACCAGAGTCAGAGGAACTTGATGTTAAAAAGGGGCTCTTCACACTGGAAAAAGTTGGACATTACTGCTCCCAGTGGTTAAATGGTTAACACCAATTCGAATGCATCAGCTACAAAAAAGAGTGCTGGTTGTCTGGGCCTGTGATAAACAACCTTGCACAAAACTGTTTTTTACCAAAGGAATGAGAGGGGGAGAGTTTGGCAAAAAAAAAAAAAAAAAAAAATGTGTCAATAGTCAAAACAATTCAACCCTGATTTACTTATCTTCTTAGTACTGACATTATAATTTCCTGTAAACGTCTTGTAAATGTCTGATCAATTCCATGGGTGTGTTTATTTGACACTGCAAATTAAGATTAATAAGCATATGGACCACGATTCTGACTATTCTGAGGCCTAAGTTGACTGTAATATTTTCTTTGAACATTTAAGCAGAGGACTAACTTCACAATTATGGTAACATCAAGGACAATGAGGATTAATAGGTAAGCAGTGGGAAGGTTTTTAGTGCTGCAGAACAGTGAAGGACATTCAGTTGCTGCACTAACATCCCCCATAGTTGAGGGAAGATCCAACAGGCAAGTATATTCAAAAAAAAAAAAGAAATCTAGATGTTAAGGTGGGGAGGGTATTTAGCTGAGAGGGATGCTTGAGATGCTTGAGTCAGGACAGGATTTAGTTTACAGACCAAAGAGGAAGTTAAGAGAATGATTTTGGAGAACCAAGGTTGTAGCAATGCAGGTATCAGGAAGAACAGGATCTCCTCACCATTCACAACGACCTGAATGTCCTTGAAGTTGATCTCCCCCCGGGCCAGGATTCTGCCCTCACAGCGATAAGTGCCCTCATCTGTTTTCTTGATGCCCCGGATCTGCAGGTAGTTGTTGGACAGGACTATGAATCGGACTAGAAGAGATAAGAGGCAGGTTCATCCAAGAATCAGTCAGAGAGCTCTGGTATCTGCAGACAGGTGGCTGAGTCTCTTTCCTGTTTCCTAACTTCAGTTTACAAGGTGGGGTTTTAAGCCCAAATAAGAAAATGTGTCCCTGGCTTTGAAATACAGCTAAGAGTAAATGTCTATTAGAAATTTGTCTTTCGTACTGGAGAGAAAATCAAGTACCTAAGTATACCAACTTCAGATATACATCTATTCAGGACCCAGAAACTGCATGAGGGCTCCGGCACACATGAATCTGAGTTTGGACTGGAATGCCTCAGGGGCTGGTACAGGTGAAAAAGCTAGGGAACTTGGTGCCCTGGGGAAAAGGCAGCTGCCAGGAAATTCAGGTCTCACCATCTTTTTTCAGGATGACATCTCGGCCTTTGTGTTTCCAGATGATGGTTGGCGGGAGGGAGCTGACCACATCACACACAATCACGGCATCTTCCCCCTCCCGGAACTCCTGTGGGGTTGGCGCATTCTTGAACATGAGTTTCTCTGGAAAATGAGCAGAAGAGTGAGGGAAAACAGCTGCTTCTCCCACAAAGATCCCCTTTCACTAGAGCCATGCTACCTGGACTTGACTCCTGGGCAAATCTCACTCCTGGTGTACAGTTGTATAAGAGGGGCACCCTCACAGACGTCAGGCAGAGCAGCTGGCCCAAGCATAGGTTGCCAATGCTTGGCAACCAATATCTGCTCACTGAGTGCTAAATTTATCACATTTTGTGCAGAAAAGGGTCTACAGAACAAAAGGAATATCTTCACCAAGGGTTCCTGGTCATGCAGGATGATGCCAGTGAAGCACAGGTTATAGGTAGAAAGAACTGGTGGAACATCCATTCCACAACGAATAGTAAGAGTCATCGGTCCTTTTCTTGTCTCCCACTCGAGCTCCCAGCCCCACCCCAACTTTCTACAGCAGAGAGAATGCTGATGAAAAGAATAGAAAAAAAACATATTTAATGGCAATAAATACCGTACTATCAATACTGTTCCATTAGCTGTCACCCACCATTACTCCAACCACCAGGATGGATGTGTGATATTAACAACAAGGTAACAAGATGCCACCCTCAGATGGGGTTTCAGAGGTAATAGGAACTGCCTGCTCTGAGTGGCAAGAGTGTTCAGATAATGATCCCCCACCCCACTGAGCCCTGGGCTCCATTAAGAGCAGGGGAGAGGGAAATAAGAAGGGAGAAGAGCCCAAACTGTAGAACAGTCAGCCAACATTTGGGGAAGGGATGGAGAAACCTGTAACTGCCCTCTGGGAACTGTGTAATTTGAAGTTTGAGAATGAATGCCTGTGGGGGAGTAGCTGCGACCAGTGTGAACCACGGTTGTGAGTTCTGGGTTGGCCAAGGTCAGAAAAGACTTAGGGAGAGAGAATGGGACTGGTGAGGCCCTCAGCTGGTCCCTCTATCATCATTTCCACCTTTCTACTACCCACGTGTCTCCTTGGCAAGGAGAGGCCAGAGAATGCAGAAGAAGAAGGAGGCTCTTACGAAATATCTTCACGTTGACAGTGGCCTCTGACTCACTGCCATCCTCGCCCGTAACCACACACTTGTAAATGCCGGCGTCGTCGATGTTGGCATTATAGATGGTGAGGGTGGAGGAGGAATCATCATTCCACACCACTGAGATCCGCTGCTGGTTTGGGGTGAGCTTTTCTCCATTGGGGGAGAACCAGGAGATGTCTTTATCTTTGGCATCTCCTGCCACTAAAGAGGAAGAGATTATTTTTAAGCTACTGAAGTTAAAAAAGACTAAGTCCCCTCCAGACTGACAGTGGCTGATCAGTACGAGTTACTGAACAACAGATCAGTCAAGTCTTGAACATCAGGGAGGGGCGAGTATGGCCGCTAGAATGACGTGCAGCCCTTCTTCGATTTCTGCATTTAACTATTATATACTTAACATCCCTTACAATATTCGGAAAGAACTCAACAACCACTCGTGCTAGTTGTTATCATGATCCTATCCCTAATGATGGAAGAGAAGAGATATTTGTTGAGAACATACTGTGTGCTGGGCACTAAGCTAGGAACACACATGCCTCACAGAACGGGTAACCAAGGGAATTCGTGTATTTAGGATTTGGGCTCCAGAGCTTAACTGGTCTGAGTCGACTGATCAGCTTGTTTTCTAAGCATTGGATAATGGGTCTCCTGAGCTGAAGGTGAGAAATACTGGCTAGTATAGGAGTGCCGATTCCAATCACTTTTTATTTTTTATATTTTTTTCCAGCCACGTTTATTCTAGCATCTGCCTGCACAAACTGGCATGACTGTCATTTCGGCACCCCCTGCTCAGACAAATTCATTTCCTTGCATGCTGCAAAGAAGGTGGCCAGAACCACCCATTCTTCCTTTCCCCAGGCACCAATGAGGAGGAACAGACTGCGGTGGCTGACCTGCCCCGGAACTGAGCTGGAACAGGGCTCTGAAACTGACACTGCCCAGTACACTGAGCTGGAAGGGCGCTCAGATCCGGCAGACGTGGCTGCGCTCCCTGCCTCTTTGCATGGGGCCCTGCCTCGTCACGTGGCACCCTTCTCAGCCCGTACCACCCAGCCCTGCACAGATGCTTAGTATGGAAATGAAGCAGTCTTCCTTTCAGGGCCCATCATGTTTTCAATAAATATCGCTATTTGCAAGATGTGCTGTGGGCTCCACGGCTGCGTCTCCAGATCATTGAAATTGCTGTAATGAAGGCAAAGCTGGAGTGAACACATCTGACGGCCACAAGCCACCTCGTCCGCGCAAATCATGACAGCATTTAAAGGCCCCTCCCTGCCAAAAGCTGCTTGCTGAATGTCACCATTTATACCTAGCTCAGCCCTTTCCTGGTTCTTCCATGTTCTGAATCCCAGTCATGTCACATACAGAGAATCTGAAGCTTAACTTCAAGCCTTTTCCTCCATAGGACATTTTCTGATAATTATCTGGGCTGTGGAAATGGGGCATGTTTTCTTTTTCTTTTTTTTTTTGAGACGGAGTCTCGCTCTGTCACCCAGGCTGGAGTGCAGTGGCTGGATCTCAGCTCACTGCAAGCTCCGCCTCCCAGGTTTACGCCATTCTCCTGCCTCAGCCTCCCGAGTAGCTGGGACTACAGGCGCCCACCACCACACCCGGCTAGTTTTTTGTATATTTTAGTAGAGACGGGGTTTCACAGGGTTAGCCAGGATGGTCTCAATCTCCTGACCTTGTGATCCGCCCATCTCGGCCTCCCAAAGTGGTGGGATTACAGGCTTGAGCCACCGCGCCCGGCCGGAAATGGGACATGTTTTCTAAATGTAAAACAAGGTCACCAGGTCTGGCATATCTCTGAACTCTGGTGGGGACCATGGCACAGAATATTGATATTCACAATAGACCTGGTAAACCCAGGATATACGTCCTCACAACAAAAGCCATACCAGTATTCTATTTACCTACAGGCAAGTTTTAGACTTAGATTTTCAAGCTCTGGGGAATTCTAAGAAATAAGCCTTAAACAGATCCACCAAAGTATTATTTCTGAGCCAGTGCTGTTCTCCATTGTCATTTACAGAACTCTGAATGTATACAGAACAGGAGATGTGGGATGATTCACTATTCTGGAAGTTGTGCTGATTTTCTTAAGAAAACTCCTAGACTTCCTCTGTAGTCAAGGTGAAGTCTAGATGATGGATTTGCTATGTTGAGGTAGCCTTTTGCAAAAGGAAGGAAGAGGCCCTGACTCTTAAATGGCCACACTATTAACCCCATAATAGCGCAATGCCAAGAATTCTAGGTGTGGCGTGACCAGCCAGCCCACATGGCCTGGGGGCTCCTGCTCTACCCGGTGAGTTTCTGAAGCAAGTTCTAAAATGCAGCTGCGCACTGGGCACTTGCCTTGGCATAAGAAGAATTTGGACTCTCCAACGCTGATCTCCCCCTGGCTGGGAACAATATCCACCTGCAGAGAAGCTGAAAAAACAAAACAAAACAAAACAAAACAAAAACAAAGTCCAGTTCAAACATACATTCCAATTTTCAAGAATGAAACCCAGATCTTCCATTCAAAAACAGGCTTCCCAACTGACTTTAAGAAAGAGTGAAGGGAGGAGGTTTTGTGGGGTTTGAAAACTTGTGCCACCAACAGCCAGGGCCATGTGCTGCCAGGCAGAGACACGGCCCAGACCATTCTCCTATGGATGGCTATTTCCCATCAGAGAGTGCAAGGTGCCCTGGGAGATTCTAGGTCATCTCTGCCCTAAATGTTTCCAACCCCTTGAGAAGACTTATGATCTTGCTCCAAAACAGTAGCATCCTGGGATTCACAGAAATGGTGACCCAACCAGTTCCTTCTGGATGTCATCTGAAGTGTCTCCACAGCTGTGTCAAGGGCAGGAAGCCTGCACTCCAGAATCAACCTCAGGGGTCTCCTGCCAGTTCCCCACACCGTCCAGACACAATCACTAGGAGGGCTCACACTGATTTTGAAGTGGGGATGGTTAAGGGTAAACGCTCACCTTCCCTCATGACTACAGGACCAACACGCCTCCTTCCATAATATCACCACCCCAATTAGTCAGACACCCTTTGGAAATTCTGTAGCCTGTGCCCTGCGGAATTCCCTGGGTCCCTTGGCTACTTTCCCCGAAGTTTTATTTGAACATCCATACGCTCTGTCATTCCACTGCACCGATAAGACAAAATACACTGTGGCAGATCTCACAGATCCCTGTGTTCATCTGCTCCTCGTTTATCTGCTGGGAGCAGATAACCATTCCTCATGAAAATAGAGTTTTGGGGTGGAAAAATGCTTTATTTCTTTGAATTCAACTTCTTTTTGCCTCTCCTCTTAAGTAAGCCCCAAATCTAAAGGCAAACAGGTATTTGGTTCAGTGCATGAGGCTTCTTCAGTCCAATAGGAGGGAGGGGCTTGAACAAAACAGGCCGGGGAATGGAGATTCAGTGAGCCCTTCCTTTCAACAGCCATTTTCTTTTCACAGTAGAATGGAGGCAATGCTCGTTGCCATGGTGACCGGCTCGCAGGCAGAGCTGCCGCAGGTCTTGTCTATGCTTATTTGATGGAGAGACTACAGTTGTCCTCAGCCGACTGCAGGGATTAGAGGGCCTGCTTGGGGCTGGGAAGCGGGTGCGGCCTTCCTAACCATGCCAGCAACAGACAAGGCAGGTCATGGAGAAACCCAGCAGAGCCTTGAGAGAGAAAGAGGTGATGTGGTGGAGACAGGGATGGAAAAGGGAAAGAGGAGGGCATAAGGGAGAAATGGGGCCCTGGGCAGAGGCAGGGGGAAGATGCTGAGCTGTCCTCTGTGAAAATCAGAGGAGAAAACCCAGACTTCCAAAAACTGGTTTGGAAGAAACAGAGTAATGCAGGGCAGCTAGTTTCTCCCCGGCTCAGACCACTACTACCAGCTCCCTGAGGCTCAGGACTGAATTCTTGCCTGAGAGCAATAAAAGGTCTTCCCCTACCGCTCCACACAGAGCTGTGCTGGAATTCTATGCCGCCGGGTCACTGCGCGCAGGTGCAAGTGTGATTAGCTGTGCCTGCTTTCTCCTATCATTCTCCTCGGATGGAGTTCAGGTGCCGCTTGATTCTATACTGTGAGAGCCCAAAGGGGTCTCAGACATCACCGTGTCCCGCCTCCTCATTTTCCAGATGAGGAAAAGGTGAAGTGACTTCCCTCTGGTCACTTCTAGTTAGGGCTAGCATGGCCCCAGAGTCCAGGCCTCCTGCAGGTAGGTGTTCTTTCTATGATGCAATGCTGCCCCTGCACAGAGGGCAAAACGTTTCCATTAACTAGAATACACCATCTGGGGACCCCAAGTAACCCTTGGATTCACTATCCCTTAACAGAACACAGACAGCCCATGAATTGATAAGCGCCCATTGTATCGTGGGGAGCATGGAGCCTTACAAGAGAGCTGCAGGCCAGTGTTATCCATGCTGAGGCCAGCCAGGACCTTCCCTGTACTTCCTGTGGCTTTCATTCTCTGGGAAATACAGGCTTATGAAGCCCAGAAACTGTGTCTATGCCATGGTCACCTAAGTCCTGATCTTTTCTGGAGTTCACTGGGGCATTCCTTAAAGAATGAGAAGCTGAGTCCCCCCGAGAAAGTTTGCTGGACCATATGCTGAGTATTAGCAGCCAGCTTCAACATATGGATCCTGTTACCCTCGTTCAGCCCTTAGTGCTTTGAGAAGGATATTCTTATCCCAAGTGAAAAAACAGCCTTCATTTATTCAGCTCTTTTCAAACAGAACACGACTCTCAAGGGGCAGGAGAACACAGCAAGGCTGAGGAGTTTTCATATCCAAGTGCAGCCAGGATCTATCTCTGGGCCATGAAGAGAAAAGGGAAACAAGGCTTTCAAAGGAATTCCCTGCTTAACAGGATCCCACGCACACATTTATCATCACAGAAGTTTTTAAAGGAAGAGATATCCATTTAGATGCCTGGCCTTTTGCACACATGGAAAAGCTAGTGATTTCTCCCTCGAAACACCAGAGACAAAGCTGGCCCAGAGGAACCCCAGGCTCTCTGGAAATCAACGCTTGGATGTTTTCCACTGCAGCACAATGGCTGATTATTCTTCCCCAAACATTAAGCGTTGAAATACTAGGTTTAATGATAGTAAGTGGAAATCCTGCTTTGATCTCAAAACTCCTTCCCTCCATTGCTTGCTGCCCGGTCCTTTCCTATTCTGTTACTACTTTCATTGTTCCCAATAAAAATTCCTACCTCAACTTTCACCTTTTATTTTCAGTTGCATATGTAAGTGAAATTTCACCACTAGGCATAACTCCACCTTAAAAGGCACTTATGTAAACATTTCTCACAGACAAAGTATCTCATCTCTTGCTTTCCATAAACACCCCTTGCATAAATACTGCATCATCTTAGCTGGATTCAAACACACGTGCTTATGAACCTAGGTGTTGGGCTGGGCAGGACCCAGGGGCAGGGACAACAGGTGCTTCCAACAGCGCTTCCCACGCCTCCAAGAAGCACTCATCCCCCAAGGTCTCTTTTGTAGACAGTTCACACTTTCCAGTTTACAAAACACACTTCATTATTTCATCAAACTGTTCTGAGTGATAAAAAGGCCAATATTATTGTCTCCCCTGTATGAACGTGGAAATTGGGGCTCAGAGAAATAAAATAACTTGCTCAGGGTCCCTTAGCTAATGAGCACTAAAACCAAGATTAAAAATCATCTAATTCTAAGGCTTGAGCTCTTCCCCGAAACCCCTCAACTACTGTTACCTTCTGTCCATCTCCAAATAGGTTTATTATAACCTATTAGTCACCATTTAAACTCTTTCCAAATCATGGGTTAGAAAGAGCACAGTCTTTGTACAAAGATCTAAATCAGTCGGGCGCAGTGGCTCACGCCTATAATCCTAGCACTTTGGGAGGCCGAGGCAGGCGGATTACAAGGTCTGGAGATTGAGACCATCCTGGCTAACATGGTGAAAACCCATCTCTACTAAAAACACAAAAAATTAGCTGGGTGTGGTGGCACGCACCTGTAGTCCCAGCTACTCGGGAGGCTGAGGCAGGAGAATCACTTGAACCCGGGAGGCGGAGGTTGCAGTGAGCCGAGATCATGCCACTGCACTCCAGCCTGGGCAACAGAGCAAGACTCCATCTCAAAAAAAAAAAAATCTAATATCAAGTTGCTGCCATCATTTCTCTCCTGGTTAACTATAACTGGCTTCTTTGCTCATAGATAATCACAGCATTGTAGCCCCATTTTACATATGGGTAAGGGATGCTCAGAGCCGTAAGTGATTATAACGATAGGGTCAAGATTCAAGCCTGGGTTGGAGCCCCAAGTCCAGCCATTTCTCCCACACCATTCTATCCCTTGTTCACAGACAGAAAAAAAGGTTCTGTCTTTTGAGAACGGAACAATCTCCCTCTCCCCACCTCAGTTGAGTAAAATAGCCCCATGGGAAACTGATATATTTTGAAATGTGTTTTCTGTTTAAATGTCTTTTTTTATTTTAAATTGATGCTATGTTCTGAAAGGAATGCCAACTCTTTTAGCAAAAGGCTTCAGCTGTAAATAGATGTTTTGTAACTCCCAACTCCCTAGCAGAAGTAGGCTATAAAGTCTCAGCTGCTGAAGACAAGTGAATTAAAATTTAAGTTCCTAAAAGATGCTCAGATGCTTATCAGAAGAGGTGGGCAAAGCAACAGAGATAATTTGTTCTGATTTCAAAAAAGAGTTCACATGAATCAGCAACTTCTTGCAGTAGTTTTATTTTATCGGTTTTCTTTTCAGATTCCAATGGGCTTGAGGAGGGAAGAGCTGACAGCAGACAGGGAACCAAGGTCTCTCCTGTGGTTAATTGAAAATACTTTCTTGTCAAGATGTTATAAAGACACTGGAGGCTGAGGAAGACATTACAGATGTTTAGGGCCCAGGGTCAATGTAGGCACACCTGAGCAAGATGCTCTGATCACCAATTTAAAGGACAGGTGAAACACAGAGGATGAATCTCATCAGTGACTATGATGAGATAAGGGAGTTTTCTATTATCTATTTAATAATGACCACGGACTTTTGAAAAAGGCATTAAATGACAGCTGTATGTTTGTCTTGTTGGCTATCATTCTAGAAATGAGCCTTAAGTATTGCTAAACATAACCACTATAATGGAGAATTGGTTTTGTATTTTTCAAAGTATAACTGAATTCTAAGGTCTCCTTCATTTGGCTATACCTGTGGGAAATCCAGATGCTCAGACCAGGAGCATAAGAATGGAGGTAGTGCCACTTGCCTGGGATGGCAAGATAGTTTGGCTCTGTGTTCCCACCCAGATCTCATCACGAATTGTAATTCGCCACATTTCAAGGGCGGGACTTGGTGGGAGGTGACTGGATCATGGGGGCCATTTCCCCCATGCTGTTCTCACCATAGTGAGCGAGTTCTCAGAGATCTGATGGTTTTATAAGGGGCCCTTCCTGTTTTGCTCATTCACCCTTCTCTTTCCTGCTGCCATGTGAAGAAGGTCTATGCTGCTTTCCCTTCCACCATGATTGTAAGTTTCCTGAGGCTTCCCCAGTCATGCAGAACTGTGAGTCAATTAAACCTCTTCCCTTTATAAATTACCCAGTCTCAGGCATTTCTTTACAGCATTGTAATAACAGACTAATACAGATGGCTTGCTCTCATTATTAGCAAACTACTGGAGGGAAAATAAAGGGTCTTTTCTCCACTAAACCTACAAACTCAATGAAAGTGAAGTGGAAACGAATGTGGTCACACTACAGAGTGGTTAAGGCCAAGGACACCAGGCCAGACTACCTGAGTTTGAATCTCAGCTCTGCCACCTATTAGCTTTATGATCTTGGCCAAGTTAGTTTAATCTCTCAGTGTCTCATTGGCAGAACAGGGAAAAAACAGAACCATCCTCATGGGGCTTTGAAAAGATGAAATGAACTGACATATGTAAAGCAGATAATAAACATTTAATACCTGTTGTGTATTATTATTCTTAATTAACCTCTAGTAACAACCCTTCCCAAAGAAATTATTTCGGTTACTATTTCCGAGGGGAGCAATATTTTCCCTTTATGGTTTAAGATAAATCAACCTTCCAGAATAATTTAGTTTGTGGTCAGGTGGTCCAGTTCTACTCAGTACATTAAAACAAGGCATTTTATTTGCTGGTCAGAACATTACAGATATAAAAGACTGAATTTAACCACAGCCAAAAAATCATAACATGGGGGGCTCCAGACAAGTAATTCCAACTTGGTCTCAGTTTTCTTGCCTGTAAGATGGGGATAATAAAACTGAACGAAAGCGATTGGATTGTCACAAGAATTAAATAGGCAGGAGATGGTTGTGATTAAGAACTCAGGATCTGCAGTCAGGGAGGTCCGGGTCCAAATGCCATCTCTGACAGTTAGTAAACTCAGTTCTCAGGTGAATCTCGGAGCCTGTATTTCTCATCCGCAAGTGAATATAATGATCCTATTCATCTCAAAGCGATACTGAAATTATTTAGAAAGGTAATGTACATAAAGTACCAAACACAAGGTTAAGCTGTGTGTATGTTTTTAAATGACAGTACATATGACAGTACTTTGAACTTACACACACACACACACACACACCCTGCAAACAAACACAATTCCCAATGACACATGTAATGAGAATGAGATAGCAGGGGCCTCTTATATACTATTGAATTCAGCCTGTCTAAAAATCTACTAAGGGGTGTGTGTGTGTGTGTGTGTGTGTGTGTGTGGTGTGTATTTACATTTTTGTGTATGTGTGGATACATCCATTGAGAGTCCATAAAAATATGTGTGTGTATTAATAGAATAATGGAACTTGTCAGGTTGATATTGTTGCAAGAAATAGCTGGACATAAGTAAATGTATCTAATTTTGGCAGAGAGAAGAACCGATACATTATTAGGGATGACACAGCAGTCTTGTCTATACTTGACATGTGAGTCTTACAATTCCAGCTTAAGCTACTGTTGATAGTAACTGGGTGGAAGAAGAAAATGAGGTAGACTGTTTAACTTTCAAATATTAATCCAAAAGCTAGATGCCATTTTAAAGAGACTATAAAATATGTGTTTGTACAGATTTTGGCTTCTGTTTCAGTATAATGGCAGACCATACATTAATTGCCACTGGAAGTATCCTCATGGCTTAAAGCTGACTCACAACAGCAACTGAAATCACCTAGACGTCATGCTTAGCACTGCCAGTCCCTCCATCAGCGTAGTTGGGGTCCTCTTATATAAATCCCAAGAATTCTATCTACTTCCTATTTAAACATAAACATCTAGAAGTGATCTGGCTAGGTTTCCAAGTCAACTGAGATAAGTTTATAACCAAGCCCTTGGGAGATGCTCTGTGTGAAGTCCCCACAGGCCCCTGGGCCCCTGGGTTTCCCCTGAGGCGTAAAGCAGCCTGGAGAATGAAGGAAACCCCTCTTGAAAGCTGCAGTCTTTTCTGGCTAGAAATATTAGTGCATAGCAGATGTGTGAAAGCAGAATTTGAGACAAAAGGCGGAGGGAAAGATGACTCTTGGTAGGTTCATTTTTTATGCCACAGGATCAAGAGAATGGAGCTTCCTGGTATAAAGACGAGCCATACAGACAACTTTCAGATAATATATAGACATCTCTAAACCAAATGCACCTGAAAGAGACACTTGGGCTCGTTACACTCATATAGCCAGCTAGTTTCCAAAATCTATCATTTTTAATAAAGTTACCTGGACTGGGTATTGAGTCATACACAAAAACCATGCAGCAAGCAGTCCTGGTAAAAATGCTGCTTAACCCCTGCCCCCAAATCCTATGACTCTTCCAAACAGAGTGAAGGTGGAAAGGATGGAGAAGGTGAATATGGCTTCAGAATTCTTCAGCATTCTGTCTAATATGACATCATAATTGATACTCTAATATTACAATAAGGAAGAAAAGATATTGACTACCCCTGCACAACTGAGCCCTGGATGATTATCCGATATTTTATTACCATACTCTATCCTATGCAACACTAGTAACCCCAAACAACAGAAACCAACTAGCCAGAGGCAGGAGGCTCTATTTCTTAGCATAATAAATTATATGAGCTGCTGGGAATCAGGCATAATTAGGGACTGGCTCTGTTCCATGGGGGCTGGCTTCAAATCAGAACACAGAGCCAAGCCAGATAACGGCATCAGTTCTCTTGGCCTCCTAAGTTCCCTGGGTCAAATTAGCATTTCATTAGGTCTGACTTAGTTTTATAGAAAGAAGTGAGTGGTTTCGAACCATGGTTGCTGCCCCTACAAACCACATAGCTGCTGGAAAATGTGGCTAATTTCACATAACAGCGTCCTGTGCTTCGGTTATAGGGCAAGAAAATCTACACGTTGGTTGATCTCCTCAGAAGTGATAGAATTATGTGGTTCCCAGGCTCTCATTCCCACCACCAATTCCTGGCCCCCAAAAGGCACCCAGTTCTTTTTTATTTTCTTTCTTTCTTTTTTTTTTTTTTTTTGAGACGGAGTTTTGCTCTTGTTGCCCAGGCTGCAGGGCAATGGTGTGATCTCACCTCACTGCAACCTCTGCCTCCCAGGTTCAAGTGATTCTCCCACCTCATCCTCCCAAGTAGCTCAGATTACAGGCCCACACCACCAATTAGCATGCCCAGCTAATTTCTGTATTATTTGTAGAGATGGGGTTTCACCATGTTGACCAGGGTGGTCTCGAACTGCTGACCTCAGGTGATCCAACCGCCTAGGCCTCTCAAAGTGCTGGGATTACTGGCGTAAACCACCGCTCCTGGTTGGCACCCAGTTCTTACTAGGAGCCCGCTGGAGCATCTTAATGGGCAGTCAGAAGAAATGACTCAAAGGGAGCATAAGCAAGAGCAGGAGACAGACAAGTCCTAGACCAAAGTTGTGGATCAAGCACACAGCCAGAGAGACTCCCGCCTGACTTGATGATACACGCCTGCTTGTTTGTTTTCTAGTTTTAACAGTCTCATAAAAGAAGAGAATGCTCTCCAGATGTTATTGCTTCCTACCAAAGCAGCAAAAAAAAAAAAAAAAAAAAAATCAGAAGTATCTCCATAGAGCTCCATAAGGGCCAGATTCCAGGCCAGGAGTGAAATCCTTTTCAAGTGGACATTAGCCCAGTCTTATAGAGAACACAACAGGTGAAGGCAGGAATGTCCCGCAGCCTCATGCACTGAGGAGCAGACAGCCAAGGGCGTGGGGGTCTGCCAAGAAGAGGTGAACCTGACCTAACGATAAGTACAATTTTTCCATCTTCTACTACATTGGAGTCATGGCCAGGATTGCAGAGCCATTTACTAACAACGAGGTTAGAGCTGGAAAGGACCTGATGCTTATCTCCAGCCTGTTTATTTTATAGGTAGGGAAACACCAGGAGCAGAAATCTGGGATGCCTGCAGAGAAGTTTGAAAGCCATAGGGTTGGCCGTTGTACTGACACTTGACCCAGGGCTTTTTATTGCTTCTGTGTCTTTTTCTTTTTGTGTCCTTAGTAGTTATTTCTTCAACTGTTTCCTCTTTGCCTGCTCTGTCCTGGTCTCACCTCCATCCTAATAGAGCCATTCTCTCATTAAATGGAGAGAATAGCTCTATTAAGCACAGCTAAATAAGCTGGACAAATGGTGTGTGCTCTGCTAGTCCTGTGGCAAGCTGATTAATCCGTCCAGTGCCTCCCGCCAACCCCAGGGGCACTTTTTAACAGAAGCTCAGGTTTCTTGCTCCCTTTTCAGGCCACCTTTCCTGTTCTTTCCCTTGTCTAAGCAGTCCCTGATTGTGGGCCAGCACTTCACATGAAGCTGAATTACTAAAACGTAGAGCAAGGATGCAAATTGATGTTTGGAACTCAGCTAAGCTTCTCCAGATAAACAAAGCACAATCCATCAATCTGCCCTGAGAAGCCAGGCCTTCTTAGTAAATGACTGTACACTATCTGATTGCTTCCAGGAGGCTCCAGACAATGTTTTCTTTGGTTTGCTCTCCTGAAACCTTGACAAAATAACTTGTCGATGTTCTTTTCTTCCAGCTATAAAAAGGTACTGATACAAAGCGAAGCATTTCCCTCTCTCCCAACTGCTTTTGCCAACATGGCAAGAAGCTGGAATTATATCTTTCAATATTTGTCCAGCTGTTGTTTGCAGATGTTGTATTCTTTACATTCAGAAAATAGAAATTCAGAGAATGCTAGCATGCAACTTCATCCTGAGAATTTTAGATCCTGCCCGTGCCTTTCAATAATGTCCTTATGTGTTCATTGCTTTAAGCACATCTGGGCTATTGAAGATACAAAGGCTTACAATCTCTCCAACAACCAGTGCAAAGAATTGTTAAATTTGGTTTATATCAAGTGGAAAATTCCACATTCATATATATATATATATATGTATATATACATATATATACATACACACACGTATATGTGTGTATATCTATGTATGTATATGTCTATCTATCTATCTATCTATCTATCTATCTATCTATCTATCTCCGTCTTCTGTGCCACTGTACCAACCACTTCATTTACTCCACACAACAATCCTATGAGATAGGTACTGTTATCATCCTATTTGATACACAAAGAAATTGAGGAGTGGAAAGGTTAAGTAACCCGCCCAAGGCCACAAGGTTGGTGAGTGGTAAAGGCAATATGTGAACCCAGGGAGATCCAGCTTCACAGCCCTTGCTCTTAAGTATGTATTTCTATAAAGTCAATCTCAAAATTAACTCTGATGAAAAAGAAGTTGATTTTCTACTGGGTGAACTGGCAGGCAGACATGTAAGAAAACAAAAACACCATCTCCTAGGAGCTATACTGATTCAGCCCCATGGATATACTGAGTCTAAACAGGGAATGGAAACAGGTTGCTGGAATTCCTGAGCCTACCTGGCTACACTCGTCTCCCTGCAGTAGACCTGCCTTCCTCTCTGACTGAATTCCCTCCAACCCCACTCCTCACCACCAGTGGGTCCAGCCTCTATGTCCACCTACAGCTCAGTTCTCAGCATTGGTGGTGGACGTCAACAGGGATGGGGTCAGGGGCTGCTAGTTGGATTTTCATTTTCCCATCTATGGATTACTCTTGATCCCCGAATTTGGGTTCTGGATAAGCCATACATTCCCTTATTAAAATGTTGATAATAAAATTATCCTTTGATGATCCATACATTGTGACTGGTTCTGCCCCCACTCCCTGCAGACTGTGCATTTGAAACAGATTATTCATACAGCCACTCAACTTGTACTATCTCCAAGCAGCCATTCTACTTAAGAGATCATCTGTAGAGTGTCCATGTCAAAGGGATTCCTGTTGGAGGTCACACTCTTCTACTGGATGGAGAGTCCATTCCCCACCCCCACAACCACTGTCACACCAGATCAGATGGTGCCTGACCTGCTAGATAATACATAAACTAAGTTATACAAAATTTTGAAGGAGGTAGAGCAGAATGAAATCCAGCCCTTTGAATAACTTGCCAAATAGAATACCCTGGGCCATCATTATTTTGCTTTCTTGAGTTAGGGAACAAATGAGAAGCTGTCCCTGGAACCTGCAGCTTTTCACCACTAATCAGGGTAGGAAATGCCACATCATCACGACCATGGCTTATCAGGAACTCAGAACCCAGAGTAGCCCAACCTAGGGCTGGGTGTGGAGCCGGGCGAGGAGAAGGGGCAGCAGCAGATGGTGGCTGTGGGGCGGTGCTGGCACATCCAAACTACATTACTCTGTGAGTCTGCAGTATTACATCTGGCAACATCATGATGCATCCATCCATAGAATTACCCATAGCATTACTTTCTCTTTCTCAGTCAACAGTTCTTGGGCTATGTGGATGGCCTCCTCCTGTCTTCACACGCTGTAATTTCAGAGACCCAGAAAAGTCCCACAATCCCTCCCCAACCCCCAGGCTGGTTACTGACATTCTGTCTTCATTCTTGGTACTTCTACCTTGTGATTTATATGTCTAAGAACAGCAAGAGCCTCTGGCTGCTCTCAAGGTTGCTATCCATTTTTTTCCTGACTTATAATAAATCAAAGATTTAGATGGAGTCAGTTGGGAGGGCTGGGGAAATGGTTCACTGGTAGGAGTAGGGAGGTTGGGGGAACACGACCAAACACACAAACTTGGTCACCGGGACCTCCCCCATGTGCTAATTATGCTCCTGTCTTCCTACCAAGAATAATGCTGCAACTCAAAAGAACTGCTAATAAGTCATACAAACTGAATATGGAATGAGATCCTTCTGTCCAGCATAGTTTTTTGTTTGTTTGTTTGTTTGGGTTTTGTTTTCTTTTTCTTTTTTGAGACAGAGTCTCACTTTGTCGCCCAGGCTGGAGTGCAGTGTCGCGATTTCAGCTCACTGCAAGCTCCGCCTCCCGGGTTCATGCCATTCTCTTGCCTCAGCCTCCCGAGTAGCTGGGACTACAGGTGCCCGCCACCACTCCCGGCTAATTTTTTTTGTATTTTTAGTAGAGACGGGGTTTCACCATGGTCTCGATCTCTTGACCTCGTGATCCACCTGCCTCGGCCTCCCAAAGTGCTGGGATTACAGGCGTGAGCCACCGCCCCTGGCAGGGTTTTGTTTTCATGGTAGCATTTTTATTTTTTATTTAGGCAACCAGTACATTCATGATTTTCTTAGACTTTCCTCCTCCCTCAATCCAAACCCAACTGTCCTTGACAAACTCACTTTGCTTCATCCAATAGGCAAGAGAGGCTTTGAATCCTAGTCTGTGAAATCAAAGACAGAAACATTAAAGACAGCCCCCACCCCCAAGGCACAATGTCATAATGTGCTTTGATGTTCAAGGACTAAAATTGGAATGGAGTCCCAAGGAACCAATTCAAAGGTCAGGGATAAGTAACGAGGCTCACCCATGAGAAACAAACACAAACCAATCAGGTGGCAGCTGAGTCTCCTTTTAGGAGGAATTTCACAGAGGCTATGCTTCTTTTTTATTTTTTTTTGGACAGAATCTCACTCTGTTACCCAGGCCAGACTGCAGTGGCATGATCTTGGCTCACTGCAACCTCTGCCTCCTCGGTTCAAGCGATTCTCTGGCCTCAGCCTCCTGAGTAGCTGGGACTACGGGCACACACCACCATGCCTGGCTAATTTTTGCATTTTTAGTACAGACGGGGTTTCACCATATTGGCCAGGCTGGTCTCAAATTCCTGACCTTGTGATCCGCCTGCCTCTGCCTCCCAAAGTGCTGGGATTACAGGTGTGAGCCACCATGCCCGGCGAGGCTATGTTTCTTAACTTCTCCACTAAGGTGACAAATTCTAGTCATTTGTAACTTTAAACCAAGTAACTAAGCTTCCTTATTCCTGGATCACTTGTATTGCTGTCTAAATGAAAGGGAAAAGCCTACGGAGAGGACAAACTCTTTTCAGGGGAGGTCTGTGGAAAACTTCCTCCCATCTTCAGGAGAACAAATGCCTTTTCTGGAGGCGGACGTTTACAGTGGCCACAGTGACTCTGCTTGGCATCCCAGCACCAACTCTAAATAAGGGATGTGAGTGGGACAATGGGAAGAAACCACATACGTACACACAGGGAGACACACACACACACACACTCACACACATACACACATCACCTTCCCCATCCTGTCTCCCTGGACAGTGAATTCCCCCCGGGAATGTTAGTGACCAAAAGTCACTGGATTGTGAGTTATGTGCCTGCTTCCTAGATGACGACAGGTAGTGATAAGACCCGTTTCCCCCCAAAACTTGTAGGTAAACTATGAGGCTGAAAAACTCAAACAGAAAAACCTCAAAACAAACAAACAAAAAAATTGACCACCACATCAGAGGCTTCTTACCCTCTGTGTCCTGTACTTTTTCTCTAAACCCTTGGGGCAAGGCTCTTAAAGGCCTGGCAGCTTTGAACTTTCAAAGTGGTGTCAAGTCACAGTGACCAGGCAAAACTGGGTTCCTGAAAAAGAACCCAGGTCACAAGTCATTGAATTTTTCTTCCTTAAAAATAGAATCAACCTCAACAGTAGCTAAATATGGGGCGCAATAACTAGTTTCTATTCCAAATTGGACTGACAGCTCTAAAACCAAGAAGCCCTCAGACTAGTACCAATCTGAACAGATTTCAATTAGGAGTTCATGCAGGATGTTTTGAAATGTAATGCTGGGAGGTTCAAGTTTCAGTTCTCTTCTATCCCTATAAGAAACTTCCCCAAACAAACTCCATGCTGAATGGTTCTAATGATTCAGACAGCCAAGGCTGTAATTTCTGCTGCTGTAGAAACAGTAACACATCTGTCTGCTCTTAGATAGATATGGAGTCCTAGGGGTGACTGAGGAGCCCCTTTGAGGTTCTCAGGCTCTCATCATAGAGGATGAGGGGTGGCTTTTAGGCTCTCTTCACAGATGATGGTGATAAAATGGGCTGCTGGTTTCACAAGGGCTGGGATCTCCCCGACATGCCTGTCTTTTGTCTAACAGCATCCTTACCTTCATTCCCCTTTGGCTCTCTCTCTCCTCACACCCTCAAATTCCCAGAGTGAGCTTTCTGAATATGTCACAGGACTGGCAGACAGACAGAAGTCCTCCACACCCAACAGCAGCAACAGTGGCAACAAACTTTGGTCAAAAAGAAAAGGCACTGATCTGTATGAATACATACTCCTGCTCATGCAATGTACCTTATTTTATAACAAGGCAAGCTGCCTTTATTTCTATAAAGTCATAGCTGTCAGCAACACTATTTGGCCTTTAAAGATGCCAGTATCTTATAGAAAGCTATTAAATGGTAACAACCTGACAACCAAGTCTGCTAAAGGGCCAGAGTTGCCAGAATAAATGGCCTGAGAAAAAAGAGTACACAATGCCAGCAGCAGTCCTCAAACTCCCTCTGGCACAACGAATCTGTCGCTGAGTTTCTTTCTGCTCTCTGGAGGTATAAGTGACTACAGTCTACTCCTCTTTTTCAGTGTGGGGTCTACACATAGCTTCACATTTCATGGAACATTTCTCATTGAGTCCATGTAAGCAAGTTTGACACATTTTGCATAGCTTATGCAGATCTTAATACCAACACATACACACACACACACACACACACACACACACAGAGAGAGAGAGAGAGAGAGATAGAGAGAGAGATCCCCAATCTATACAATATCAGACTCTAAACTCAAATTTTTCTCCAAAACTGCTAGGTAAGTTATAAGGCTAAAAAATCAAACAAACAAAAATAACCACCACATCAAAGACTTCTTACCCTCTGTGTCCTGTACCTTCCCTGAACCCTTGGGAAAAGGCCATCAAACACCCAGAATGAGTTCAAGTCTAGGGTTGGCCCTTGTCTTGGACCAGGATCCTTTTGTAATGTCACGAGGAAGACTGACCCAGAGACCAAAGCCTGAAGTCAAGAGGGTCGGGTCTAGTTTCCTCACAGAGCAAAATCTGCTGTACTCAAATATGAATTTGGCTTATTTTTGCATCTTAGCAAAAAGTCTTGCTATTCAGCTCAGAGATGAGGCTTCTTCTTACCTGGGATACCAGTTGCCCCAGGTAAGAAGATACCTTAGATACCAGTTGCAAGAGGCAAACCTACAAAGGTGAGAATTAGTCAAGAAAGGGAGCTAAGCACTTCAGTTGAGAAGGAAAATACCACTGTGGCAACAAAAAGAGATGGAACTAACTGGAGGACACATTAGTGAGTGTCACTCATGGCCCCTAAGGAGCCTGAGTAAGAAGCCACCCGCTATGCTAATTCTGTTGATTCTCACAGCCTTCCAGAAACACCAGCTGGGACACTGGCTTCGCACCTCTGCTGTGTGTGAACATCCTGTTGCATGCTCTGAACTCAGAGGCTATTGCTAGGACCTTCCATGAGACCCTGACCAGCTGCCAGAGGGCTGGGACACACTAGACTGGAAAGAATAGAGGGTGACCCTTTGTAGGCTTCAAAATGTGACACTTCTGGATTCTTTCTCCCATGGAAAACCAAACCAGACCACCAGAGTGCTGATGCGGGGCCATCTCCTGATCTTAACTGTCAAAATCTGACCAACGATTCTCCAAGACCGTGGAATGAAGGTAAACAGATAGGAAGGTCAATTCTTCCTTTGTGTCCCTATAGCAATTAGCTTGTGCCTTGATCAAAGCTCTCACTGTGTTATAATGTAATGCATTATCATCTGTCTAAATCAGTAGTCCCCAAGTGTTTGGCACCAGGGACAAGTTTCATGGAAGACAAATTTTCCATGGACTGGCAGAGGGTTGGGAGGTGTTTTTGGGATGAAACTGTTCCAACTGTGATCATCAGGCATTAGATTCTCATAAGCAGCATACAACCTAGATCCCTCGCATGCGCTCCTATGAGAATCTAATGCTGCTGCTGAATTGACAGGAGGCAGAGCTCAGGCAGTAATGCTCACTTGCCCGCTGCACACCTCCTGCCGTGCAGTCCAGTTTCTAACAGGCCTTGGCCTAGTATCAGTCTGCAGCCCAGGGCTGGGGACCCCCGGTCTAAATGACTGAACTTTGTAAGGACTGAGTGTTTGCATTCCCAATGCCCAGCATAGTGCCTGGCCATGCCTTAAAGTATAGTTGCTGAAGTAACCTGAAAATCATATTGTGACCATTGTTTTCTGAGATTCACATCAGTTTAATGGTTCCCAAATGCAGGGATGCAGGCCCTGGACGAATGTCAGGTTATCCGGTTAAGAATCACCTCCAGAACTTGTTAAAGATCGATTTCCTTGCTGCAGCCTGAAAATTTTGAATCGGTACCTCTGTGGTAGGGCCACTGTGGTTCTAGTTTTAAAGTGCTCCTCAAGTGACTTTTATATACAGCTAGGTGAGGGTTCACTGGCTTAGTCAATAACCCACCTGGGAGGAGAACTGGTGAATTGCAAATACCATTAAACTCAGTTAAATTCTTCGAGCTCCTTCCTGGAATTGCTTATTTTTACAATTATTCTAATGTTGTTCTGCCTACTTGACCATGTATTACATTAAGCAATGTGACATGGCTCTGTAGAAACTCTCATTTCATGCATTTGTTTTTAAGTTTGTCCCATAACACTTTAGAAAGTACAATGCTACACTAAAACTGACTGTGATGGTTAATTTTATGCATCAATTTGCCTGAGCCATAAGGTGCCCAGATATTTGGTCAAACATTGTTCTGATTGTGTCTGTGAGGGTGTTTCTGAATGAGATTAACATTGAAATTGGGTAGACTGAGTAAAGCAGACTGACTTCCCCAATGTGGGTGTGCCTCATCCAATCAGTTGAAGGTCTCAATAAAATAAAAGGCTGATTAATAAATAATTCTTTCTTTCTGTTTGACTATCTTTGAGCTGGGACATTAGTTTTCTTCTGCCTTCAGACTTGGACTTGGACTGAATCTTACACCATCTGCTCTCTTGGTTCTTGAACTCAGATTGAAACTACACCATAAGCTCTCTTGGGTCTTCAGCTTGCTAACTGCAGATCTTGGATATCTCAGCCTCCATAACTGTGTGAGCCAATTCCTTATAAAAAATCTCTCTCTCTATATATATATATATATACACACACACACACACACACACATATATACACACATGTATATATAATGTATATATACACACACACTTGTATGCATGTGTGTATGTATCTCCTATTGGTTCTCTTTCTCTGGAGAACCCAGACTAGTACATCAATATACATGAAAATGTCATATTTTTCTAAAAGTAGATATGACTTGCAATCAAAATGGATATAATATAAAAGACAGGACGTTACAACTGGACACCACTGCCCTTAGCACACAGTTTGGCATCCTTGGTCCATAGCCCAGGATGACAACTCACACACTCCAAGTGGAAGGTCTCCATAAGTGTCAGCTGATCAGTTGGGCAATCTTTCTGTTGATTTGCTAAGCAGGTTGGTCTGACATATTCCCTGTGTGAGTCATGTCCAAGGCTCCCACAGATGAATGTGCTGGTCACTAGGTGGATATAGTGTGAGAAGTATTCTAGAAGCTCAGAGCAGATTCTTGTTAAGCATAAGAAAAAGAAAGGTGTGGGTATGCATGAGGCATCAGACACTGTCTTCCTAAAATGAGGCTTTGGGGTTCTGAAATAAAAAGTCTTTAGAAATTCTGAATTAGCTATAAATCATAAAACAAGATGAATTACTGCTATTGTATCTTCAAAATGGTAGTTAAAAGGATACCTGGCACTAAATGGCAGACTTTGAGCACAGAAAGCTTTCTGTTCCATGGTATAAGGAACTACCTACCTCTTACCTTTATTCTGTTTTACTGATGAATTTTAAACCTCTACAGGTGCATTAACTAGGATTCTCAATCCCCTGCTGAATCCAACAAAAGAAAAATTTCAATTGTTTCCCTCAGTTCCTAGCTGAATTCATCTCGCCTTCAAAGCTGTGGAGTCCCAAGGACAGATGCTCTTTTTATATGTAAAAGATTATTATTTATTCCTGGTATCTCTATGCTTGTTGATTGATTTTTTTCCCTCCTCTACAACACTTGCCTCACTTTAAAGAAAAAGCCATTCAGTGATTTGTTAGCTCTTCCCTGGATTTGGGAATTCATAACCACTGTACAAGTGCAGATACCCTTTCCATTGGAATGATAGATCTTTCTGAGCATTAAATAAGGATCTCTACAGCTTACAGACTCACTAGACATTGCCTACATGTAGAAAATACACAAGAAAATGTATAAAGGCATTTTCCTATGCAATCTTTTTGTTTCCCTATTTTAAACTATCAAGAGAAAGTCAAATGACACAGAAGTGTCATTCGCCAGCTCACTCTCCTGAGGACGCTGACCCACAGGATTCAAAGCAGCCTCCTGGTCCCCAGGTGAGGACGTCATTTGCTTTCCAAGGGTTGGCATTCATGAACATGAAGAAGCCCCTGGACGCGAGTTCTAGCTGGTTAAATAATTTGCTGCTGAAAGTTTCTTGGTCTTCAAATTAGAAATCGATAACAATAGCTACGAGATGACTCAAGTAGTTAATTGGAGAAAAAGAGGAGATAAAAAAAATCACACCAAGAAGCCAGATGATAAGCTACCCAGAGTGAGGTCAGGTCATGTCTGTAATTTCTAAGTGTCTTTTACTTGGTTTTATACCCAGCAGGTTCCAACAAATGCTCTCCACTGCCTGACAGCAAATCCTCTTTCATTTGCGTGTTATCTCCTAAGGTGTATATTGTTTCTTAAATTACTTGGTAAAAAAATGCATTTTGAAATTGTTTTCAATGGCAATGCCTGGTCAATCCGGAGGAGCGAGACAGAGAGGTCCCACAGAAAGAGTCCTGCTGTGCCCATGAGGCAGGGCATCTGGATTCTGGTTTCTAACGTCCTCATGGGTTCTGTGGCACTGGTGCCCCAGCTGTAGAATTAGGATAAAAGAGACAGAGGGTGGCAAAATGGGAAAATCAGTTGAAAAGGAACCAGAAAACTTGGGGTTTTGTTCTGGTCTTGCCCCTACAACACTCACAGGATTTGAGGCAAGTTACTGTATCTTGCCAGCAAGGTTGCTCAGCTCACTCATTTAGAAAGGAAGGGGCTGGACTAACTGATTTTTTAACACTCATTTGACCTCTATCGTCATACAACTGGGGCCCAACTGACAATTTATCAAGGAGTTTCCCAGTTTTCCAATCTTTCTTCTGGGACTGGCTCACCCCAGTCCTGCCAGGTGGGGCTCCAATCTGTGGCCCCCTAGTTCTGAGCCAATCTTCACTGATGCTGGCAGCACATCAGAGGTTCCAAGCCACCTGGGCAAAGCAAGGGCTGCCACTATAAGCCTGAGGTCCTGGAATATCTGGGAGGTACTGACCTCTTACAGCCCCTCTCCCCAGTGGTGGGGGCTCTGCTCCCTGGACTCTCCGCTGTTGGCTGAAGTTCTAGTTCAAATCAGACAGTCCACCCAGAACACAGCGCCACCCGTAACTCTGGAGGGATTCTGCTGTCACTCTGAGCTCCTGCTGCTGCTGCTCTGGAGGAACCAGCTACTCCCAGCTTTTCTTCTTTGGTGAAATAGAGACGATAGCACTATCGTCATCACAGAGTGGCAGTGAAGAGTGAGCAAAATGACACGTGGAGTGCCTAGTATGTAGGAGGCACTCTGCAAATGGCATTATAACCATCATACAAGGCACAAAAAGGGACACTCTGGACAGCTGTTAATGACATCATGTTGAGGGCCCAGAGGAGAAGCATCCAGGCCAGGTTGACAGAGGACAATGAAGGAAGGAACAGATCCACTCTCCACACCTCCTGCTCGACCGGCAGGAAGAACTCTACAGGCTGGGCCCGGTGTGCTTCTGTAATGCATTCCCAGTTGTCTCTGGACATATTGCCACCTGGTAGGAGAGTGAGTTTGGAGAAACAAAGAATGAGACAGACTATTCTTCTATCAAGGCTTTTACTTCCCTTGGGGTACAGTCAAAAAGCTTGATGTTTCTTCAAGTGTGAAGCAATCCCTATGGACTGATGGGAAGAGATATGAATACCTCTGAGGACAGTAAGTTGTCTTTTACCAAATAACATCATTCCAACCAGGGCTATAATAAAACCAAGGAGCTAGAGAAAAAAAAATCACTGTCTTGATTTGTCTTTTTCTTCTTTCCTTTGGCTAGATGCAGCAGTAAGCTACTTAGACATGTGTATTCCGAATGTACCCCTGGGGCTAATTTCAAAAAATACTTTTTGAAGCTAAAGTGGCTAAGTGGTCTCATTCAAAGAATTTTTAAACTCTGGAGGCTTGTATGTCAAAAATAGAGGGGGTTCCCTCAATCTAATCCTGAGTGGCTGTCAATCAAAGAGATGGGACCAGGACCCCTGGTTGCTTCTGAGGTCCAGACCTGTTTCAGAAGAGGCGAGAGAAGACCATCTGGATTACAACCACATAGTAACCAACCCCTCTTTTTTTCTTTAGTATTTTAAGTTCCAGGGTACATGTGTAGGACGTGCAGGTTTGTTGCATAGGTAAACGTGTGCCATGGTGGTTTGCTGCACAGATCAATCCATCACCTAGGTATTAAGCCCAGCATCTATTAGCTATTCTTCCTGATGCTCTCTGTCTCCCAATCCTCCACCCCGACAGGCCCCAGTGTGTGTTGTTCCGCACCCCATGTGTCCATGTGTTCTCACTGTTCAGCTCCCACTTATAAGTGAGAACATGCGGAGTTTGGTAAACCCTTTTCTTAAGAAAAGTCTGGCTGTCACTTGTTAGCCTACTCACACTCAAAGCAGGTACTTAGACCTCAGAACCTGCACCTGCCAAGGCCAAACAGCCTGCATCCTACCAAATAAAGCTCAGGATGCCAAGCTGACTTGGGCAGCTGGAGAGTGGGCAGCTTGGAACCATAGGGCTGGCGGGGCCCGAGAGGCTGCCCAGGGCTCTCCCACACCACAGCTGCAGACCAGATCTCAGAGCCCTCTTAAAATCAGTAGCAAATTACTCTAAGTGGATTCTCCCAGCCTAGGCTGTAGGAACTCATCTTTACAGTTTAGTGAAACTGAGAACATGATAAAGAAGCCCCAGCAGTAGAGTCAGCATTGCTATTTCAGATCAGGGATATTTTTATTCTTGCTTGATACTGTACCAAAAACTGCAATATGAATGAGGTCCTCATCCCAGACGCAAGACTCCCATCAACACCCAAGCGTTTAACTGTGGGCCACATGCTTTACAAACATCATCTCTGGGATGCAGCATGGTCTCTGCATACTCATTGACTGAGTGGTTGAACCTCACATCCACCCACCCATTATACAGATGAAGAGCCGGAGGCTTAGGGAGGTTAAGTAAATTGCTCAATATTATACAGCTAGTAGCTGGGGAGCTGGATTTATTCCGCTCCAAAGTCCATTCCTTTCTTTTGTACTATGCCATCCCCACTAATGCCGTGAGGCCTCAGAGGAGAGATTTCCTCTACTTTTTCTACTCTGTACAAGTCCTTGCTGTTTTCGCTTCAGAGTAGAGTGGAAGAAAAACATAGTGCCACAGGAAGACGGCCTCCTACACATCTCACAGAGATCTGGGGTTTCCCTTATGTGTGCTCTGGCCAGGGATAGGGGCTGCTACGTCAGGCTTTATGAAGGATCATTCCAGAGAATGCCTTATAATTCTTTTAGTATCAAGTGTCATGCTAAGAAAAACTTCACCTTACAGTTTTTACCTCTAAAAGTTTGTCTTCATCCTGCAGCTAATGCTTCCCAAGAAGGAATCTTGGAGATACCTATAAGCCCAATCAAATGTACTTTCTCCTGCCTTTCAATACCCCTGTAGCACTCAACTCACTCTTTTTTGGGGTAGTCCACATCCAATAAGAAGGATAAGACTGTAACCCTCTTCCAGTCAGGGCCTATATCTCACTGTTCTCTGTATCCTCCGAGTGCTCAGTCATACCTCTGCCCAGAAGCTGTTCAATGTCTATGAGAAGAAGCAAGAAGCCAGGAGAATGCTCAGCACAGAGCCTGCCAGTCAGTGGTCCACAAATCGTGGGAGTGAGAAAAGAAGGAGCAGCAGCTGCAGTGGTGGTGGCAGATGTTGCTGCTGTCCTGGGTTGCCCAGGAATCTGGGGTCTTGTTCTGTGTGCCCAACTTATGAAAGTCATATAACCCCAGGGTCCCCAGTTTCTACAGTAATAAAATCATAGAGATTGAGTGTGAACATTCTTTGACTCTAGAATATTAATGAGTTGAATCCTTCCCCATCCACTGTCTCTTATTAACCAAGATGCCTCTTAAAGACACTTTCACAAAAACCAAGTGTCTCCATATTTTAAGACATGCAATCTAAAAGCAAAAGAAATCTTGGCATTTCATGCTAGCAATTTCCATGTGGTTTGCTGGAAATGCTTTCCAAAATCTTTTGGTGATTGTCTATACTTTATCATGCCTTCGGGGGATGAGAGAGAAGAAATGACCCAAGCGTTGATAGAAAAGGCACACAAAGACAGTCTGGCAGTGTTCACTTATTAAGCAGAGCAGACAGAGCAAGAGATGGCTAAATCACATACCTGCCTCTCCCTCACCACTGTGCTGCCACACAATAGGCCTCTGGAAGCAGCCAGCTTGTCAGCATAATTCCCTGCACAGTGGGTGAGCTGAGGCAAAGATAATTTTCCAGGCTGTTTGGCTATCAACAGACACCAAATTGCTTAGCTGAGCAGACATGATTTCCTTCAACTTGTTGCAAAAGTCTTAAACAAACCCTGAAAATGGAAATGTGCTTTCATTTTGCTCCATAGCAAAAGGAGAGCAAATTCTTCACTTAGGAATCAACAAGTTGGGGTACGCACATAATCATACACTCTCACAGAAAACAAGGCTAGGCTTCAAAATAGTTAAAATGTATAATTAACATATATGTGACACATTTTCTTCATCTCTCCTGCGTGGTGGCATGCTGGTAAATATTTATCAAAAGGCTCTTGGTGGTGGGGGAGTCCTGACTTGTAGCATTCACCCATATCTGTGGTGTAAATCCTCCCACCGTGAAATTTCAAGCTACCAACATGGTATTAGCAAATGCAGAGCTGGGAAGAGATGCGTATGGTTGATTCTCACAAACCAGTGGAGTGGCTCTGGCATAATACTGTCTTGCCTAACGTTCAAGTCCTAGTCCTGGGCTCTGAAACAAAAGTGGGTCACCAAGAGCCTGCTTCTTCCAGCCTGGCATTAGCAGCAGGTGAGTGAGCTGACGCAAATTAAAGCACCTAGGCTCTTCAAAGGTCGGCCTTCGAACGCTGTAATCTGCCATGTGTCATCACTCTGTGAACTCTAGTCCCAGGTTCTTCACTCTTCAGAAACCCAGCAAACATTTTCTATCCTGACATTAACCAGGGAGCTCATGTGCCATTTACTCGGGGAGAAATTCATTTTCTTTCTTTTTGCACTGAGCTCCTCCTCCTGACCCCAGCAAGCAGGCTTGCTTTGGTTACCCTGCATCTGCCAGAAACCAGGCTGTCTGTCAGAAACTTGCAAAAAAGCAGAGCATTCAACAGTTTGCTAATTGGCCTCCCGGATGAAGGAGCTTTATCAGAGTCCCACGGATATGAGGCGAGACCAGCCTGGATGCGCTGTCACACTTCCAGACGGTTGGCATGTGCCACCACATTTCATCAATCTGTTAATGAAATACACATCAGAACTCCAAATCATCTCTCAGGGCAGAAAGGCAGGCCTTGTGTAGGGAGATGAGCCCCTGCAGCCTTTTTTAAGTCAACACATTAATGCATCAGGGATGTGGTGTAACGTGAGAGTGTCCCCGTCCTAAGTTATTTTACTCTTCTCCGATGTCTTTCCCTCCCATTTGGCCCCCATTTTTCTGTCTCCCTGCCTCTCTTCTGCTCTCAGGTTCACTTTTTGTCTCTCCTTCTTCATTTTTCTCTTCTAAAATGGAGGCACCCAGAGAATGGGGCAAAGAAGAAGGAAATTTGTAATGTCGGGACCATATTTGCATTTATTTCATCTGTAGGGTCTATCTCATGTTCGTTTCTTGGATGTTAAATCCCACACAGTCTTTAAGGAAGTTTTTTTTAGAGCTTGACTATCCATTTATTTAGTTACTTTTCTAAAATAGCATTCCTCCCACCCACTCTCCTCCAGTGAATCTCTCTCACCGCTGCTGTAGGCATTCCTTTTGAGGGAGTGAAGGGAGAGGCCATGGGAAAATGTGACGGTAACAAGCAAGAGAGACAGAAGAGAGAGAAAGCAGAAAGGAAGTGCTGGGAGGGACCGTCCCACCTCAGCTGCTCCAGGCTCTATTGAAATCTGAGCCTGCCTATGACAGGGGAGTGTTCAGCTACAAACTGTAGGAAAGACATGATGCTCTTAGCCAGGTGTGGTGGCTCATGCCTGTAATCCCAGCACTTTGGGTGGCTGAGGCAGGGGGATGATCACCTGAGGTCGGGAACTTAAGACAAGCCTGACTAACTTGATGAAACCCTGTCCCTACTAAAAATACAAAAATTAGCTGGGTATGGTGGTGCGCACCTGTAGTCCCAGCTACTCAGGAGGCTGAGGCAGGAGAATTGCTTGAACCCAGGAGGCAGACATTGCAGTGAGCTGAGATCGTGCCATTGCACTCCAGTCTGATGACAGAGTGAGACTCCGACCAAAAAAAAAAAAAAAGACATAATACATAAGGCTGTCTTTCCTAGGTGACTTTTAGCAGTGGTTTTAACAGTGGTTTTCTGGGGGAAAACATAACCCATCTTACTTTCTGGTGGAATTTCAGCCTACATAAGGTAGGATGGCAGCAGCAGCATCCTAGCACGATCGGGGAAGACAGAGGCTGGAAGAGCCGATGTCCTTCAAGCCACTCATGTGGTCAGCAGCTTATACCAGGGTCTACTCTGTGCAGAAGTGTGATCAACACCAGCATTGCAAACATTCTAACCAGGGGTATGTTAAAATATGCAATCTGTGACTCATAAGCAGCCAGAAAAAACATATCCCAGGATATGTCTGAGGTAACATTTTGTGATCTTGCCAATGACCCCTGCCGCATTGTCAGGCAAGAAAGTCTATTGAGAAGTTTCGAGAAGATGAAGCAGGTTATAAATTGCAACCTTGCAAAGCCAAGTTTATCATTCCTGGTAAACCCAGTGTAGCATATAACTCTCATATGCCCTTCTGTATGTTAATTTTTCATCAAGGATACGGTCCTCATAAGAGGTTGATGGGCCAGCTTTTCTCAACAGGCTGGGAAATAAATGGTGTATTTTTTATGGTACAGTGGAAACATTTGGAAAGCATTTCTTGTATTTGCCTCTAGGAATTTGTTAAGCTAAATTTGGCCCCATCCCATAGCCACAGAGAAAGAAAAAACACACAAAAAACAAATAATGAGAGGATTTACAGATGTCTCATATCTTAGGATGCAACTAAGAAAGAAAATTAATCTTTGCAAAAACCCATAACACCTCCTTTGAAAACCATGTAGTGTTTTGTGTTTATTCTTCCCAGACTAGTGGGTGTTCTCTGAGGTGGGGATGTGACCTCAGAGTAGACCAGACGGTTTTTCAAAATGCCAAAAAATTGGATGGTAGTCAAATGGACCTTCAACTAATCTCTTATAGAATACAACAATTCATTCAACTGCAGATGACACAATTTTCATGGGCTCTAGAATATCTAGCATCCCTTCTGACCTTGGGACCACTTCCTTATACTAACGCTTCACCACAATCAAAGCAGAATCTAATTTAGAGTAACATAAACCATATTTACCATATACCTTTGCTTTTAAAAGGTGACAGAGAACTCTTCCTAAATCTATTAACCTCAAAGAGGCTATGCTTGTCCTTGTTCTGTGCATCCCTAGGACCAGCCCCATTCCTGGCATAGATCAGGGGGTTCACACAGTTGATGAAGGGACCTGAATGAACACACTCTAATCTCTGGATTCCCAGCTTGGTGTTCTCAACATAGTCTCTGATGATTAAACCCTGTTCCCCTAAGACACATTATATTGTATCAAAACACCAGCATCTGGTAGTTGTTTGACCAACTACCCACATTCTTTTTTTTTTACACTATTTATTTATTATTGATATATAATATGTATACATATTTTGGGAGTACCTGTGATGATTTCATACAGTCACATAATCAAATCAGGGTAACTGCCACCCACATTCTTATCGTGATTTCTTCTTCTACCCTCTCATCAACTTCTGTATTGCTTCCATTTTATTTAAGTAGTATTCCCATTTTCATTATTTTTGCTTTTTTCTCCTCTCTCTCTCATATTTTTATATATGCATAATTATACACATGCATAAATATGTTGGGATTATAAATATAGGGACACAGTATTAAATACGTTCAGGTATGTGAGGAGTATGATTGATGTTTTTTCACAATGGTGAATGATATGAAAAACAGGAAAACGAAGACGTCTTACTATTTCTTCATGTGAAGAAAAGAAGCAAAGCTTAAAGATTCATCTTTCTCGGTATCATAATAGCTTTATCAGCAATACCCTGGAAGCTTACGCTAGGCCTTGATCTAAAACCAAAAACACATAAGGTATATTGAAATATACCACACCCCTCTTATTGAGGAATGAGGGCTGATGTGCAAAACTCCTAAACCAAGAGGGCTTTCTACAAGGCAAATGAGTGGTGAATAAATCAATGACATATATGTAACCAACAGGGCAAAGTTTCCCAACTAGGGTGGATGTACCCAATTCAACTGCTTTCCAAGTTGTTACAAAATGCATGATTCACATTCTACCCCTTGCCACCTTCATTCAAACAGTACACACAGCCGCCATCTCTTGGGCCAAGGGTTATTGTGGTGCTGTCATTCACAAATCAGCAAAACTGGTAAACTCTATTAAGCTTCCATCAACTCCTCGTGTTGCATTAGAGACCTCAGTCAACCTCTTGACAACAACTGTAAAATGTCTCCAGATGGTTAACATAACACATCAAAGTCAGTATTCAAAGGCTTCAGTCAATCTAAGAAATACAGATCTCCCACAAGGGCATGACATCACCCAGCAACCTCAGTTGCCAAGGCACCTCTGGAGTCTTATTTTGTAGGAGTTCCATGGAGGAAGCCTTTTGGTCCCTGGTTGGTGTGCAAATTCCACACATACCCACAACCTTCTCCAGCAGATATAAAGGCACTATTCCCTGAGGATGGAGGTACAGTTGTTGGTGGGCCTGGAGTGAGAGTAAGTGTCAGCATAATACTTGTACTCCCCAAAAGTCTCCTTTGGGATGCACACGGAGGAGGGTTTTGGCAGGGATCTCTCCTACCCTAAGCCATCTTCCATGTTGCTTCCTGCTCTTCACCACCCCTTGCTCTTTCTTAACCTCAGGGGATAATCCTAATGAAACCTAATTTCTTGATGCCACTTGCAAGTGGAACAAATACTAAGCATAGTGTATATGAACTTTTCACATTCCCGAATTTGCCATAAGGTTAAAGTCTACACTAGCCATGGGTGGTCAGATGAGCTGGGTGGGGACATTCCATGTCTCTGGCTCAGGAGAAGCCGGCGGACCAATGTGCAAAATGACTAGCTCATGTGCACATAAGACCCCTATTCCAGGAGTCACGGCCATATCTGCTGACAATATTTACTGGAGCAAATCACTGTTGCAGATTTTTTCTTTTTTCACTAAAACCTCACCAATTTATTTTGCCGTATACAAAGAAACTTGCTGCACTGCCTGTGCACTTTTGCACCAACATTGCTAAATGAAATTGAGGTTGCTTAGACATACCTGGTGTTTGCTGGGGAAGTGGCGTCTTATCTCTGAAAGAGAAATGTCAGTAAGGGCTGAAACCCCAGCAATCACTCCGGAAGTGTTGAGGGGCTACGAGTCTGCAGATTCACTGCAGAGAAACTAAGTCCCGTGTGGGCCTTTTCTGTAGGTCTGTTTAAAAGAACAGGATTGCCAGGAAATCTTCAGGAGGGGATATTTATTTATATTTGCATATATTTAGGATTTTCCACTTCTAATCTCCTAGATGAAGGCAGACTGTGATAACAACTCCATTTTCTAGTGAAAGCCTTAATTCTGCTGCACTGGACACACAGTATTTATTCTAAATACACAATGACATAGGTAACATGCCATGGAGATTTTTTTTTTTTTTTTTTAAACATCAAGCACATTCATTAGGGCTAAGGGATGATTTGGAACAAGTGACCTCCAGCATTGAGCTAGCTAGAAGCAACAACAATCCAAGTCCATCATCTTTACTCATAAACCACAGTAACCTGCCGCCCAAGGCCACCAGCCCTTCCGTGCTGACTCCTGCGGCTGGTATGGTTCTTCTGTGAGCCTCGCACATCTTATTTTCCCTATTCTAAAGATAAAGATGTTGAGGGTCTGCAGGTTAAGTCCAAGAACACAAGCCTTGAACTAGGCAATAATGAACCTGGACAGGGATTTTCTGACTCTCCCAACTCCCGTGGTTTTTCAGACATACCCTGCACCCTCTGAAATATATATATTCCAAGTAACGTGCTAATATTAGTCATATTGTTTTCCACTCCCATAATGAAGTGCTCACAAGCCTGAATGACATGTCTGGATAAATTGCTGCTATTAAAACATCAGAGACCACGCACGTAGGCACTTCCCTGTCCGGATGGCCATTCTAGCCCAGTGTGTGGGTAATCTGCCCTATCGCGCAGCGCCCCCGCCGCTTACTGTACCATTAGGGCTGAGGTCCAGGGAAGTAATTCAAATTAGACCCCAGGTTTACGAAGATTCTTAACATATCTATAAATATTCAAATCAGGGCTAGATCTTGGCAGAATTTTTCTAATTAAAATTTCATTCAAATTAAATCAGCCACATTTTGACAGACATGAGAGACAAAAAGCTTTGTGGTTTTGTGAGGGCTTCTTTTTTCCCTCAAGTAATCAAAACCATGGCTAATGTAATAAGAGCAGAGAAAGGATTCTTTCTGCACCCCCACGGCAGTTGCGCAGGCATTGTGTAGGGAGGGTACAACGAGAAGCCATTGCTTTTCTGAGTGAACATCAGCTTAAAATTGCCTATTACTTAAAAATCTAAAACTCAATAGACCCTGTGTGGAGGCTGGAGCTGCCACGAGCAGTATTTTTGAAAAGTAAAACTTGACAACATCATGGGAAAAACTATTCGACATCATTTGCATCTCAGTTCGATCCCAGATTAAGCCTTCAAAACACAGCTGCCAGGCTCAAATTTGCAAATACAGATACAAATTTCCTTTTTATAACAGTCAGACTTGTAAAAGGCAAACGAAATAGACAATGCAGCACTTAGAACATTTCCAGCTAAGAAGGAAAAAAAAAAGACCCATTCTAAGATCCAAGGCAAAATACCTACTTTTCATGGTAAAACAGCTTTATTCATTTCCACTTCCTTTACCGAACACAATTTAAACTCCACATAATTTTTGCTATCAACCCCTCTCCCACAGACTGTAACAGCTAAAATGCCAGTCTGTCTCCAACATAATTAAACAAAATGTGCAATCTCCTAAAATCTGTGAATAAACAATATAAGGCAAAAGAAAAGACCCAGACAAAAGAACATACCAAGATCAATCCTCAAGCTATAATATGCTGACATCCAGCCAAGGAGTACTTATGGAATCCACTGTGGCACAGAAAATAATAATTCCAGGACACAATGAGGATAAGTTGGAGGGGAGGGGGACTGCTGGGATTACAGGTGAGGAGGGCCATTTGGAATGCAGAGGGGATGAGCTTCATGCAATACACAAGACAAAATGGTTTTGATGGCAATTCATGGAATCTGCCAAAAGTATGTGAACAGGTAGCTTGGAAGGAGTATCACTGCCCAGTCTGGGCTGATGGGACAAGACTAAGGGCCTAATGGGAATAAGAGATGAGATGTACTGTGTTAGTTTTCTAGGGCTGGCTGAAACAAACTGGCGTACACTGAGCAGGGTAAAGAGAAATTCCTTGCCTCACAGCTCTGAAGGTTAGAAATCCAAGATCCAAGTGTCCCCAGGGTTACGCTCCCTCAGAAGGTACAGAAGGCACTATGGTACTGTCCAGGTAACTGTCCCAGGCTTCTCTTCTAGTTTCTGGGAGTTCCTTAACTTGTGGTAGCATAACTCTCATCTCTAAGTATGTCTGTCTCCAAATTTTCCCTTTTCATAAGGACACCGGTCATGCCGGATAGGGCCGACCTTATTCCAGTAGGACTTCACCTTAACTCATTATATCTGCAATGACCCTGTTACCAAGTAAGGTCACATTCTGCGGTACTAGGGATTAGGACTTCAACATAGGAATTTGGGGAGGACAGAATTCAACCCATATTTCATAGGAAAGCAATGAATTAACCAATTGGACAGTGAGTGAGCAGAAAATCTAACTCATTGTTAGCTTCAGGAGGGCAATAAGTTATCTCTTCTCTTTATTTATTTATTTGTTTATTTATTGAGACAGAGTCTCACTCTGTTGCCGAGGCTGGAGTACAGTGGCATGATCTCAGCTTACCACAACCTCTGCCTCCCAGGTTCAAGCAATTCTGCCTACCTCAGCCTCCTGAGTAGTTGAGATTACAGGCGTGTGCCACCAAGCCCGGCTAATTTTTTGTAATTTTAGTAGAAACGGGGTTTCGCCATGTTGGCCAGGCTGGTCTCGAACTCTTGATCTCTGGTGATCTACCTGCGTTGGCCTCCCAAAGTGCTGGGATTACAGGTGTGAGCCACCATGCCTGGGAAAGTTATCCCTTTTCATGAGCATTTCAAGCCACATGCCTCCCCAAACTATCCTTTGGGAAACAATATGGGGGAACAGATCAGAGAGACCTGGGTTCAAATTCTGGCTCTGCCACTTACTTAAGAGTTGTATGCTTTGGCACAAATTGTTTAACGTCTCTGAACGTCTGTTTCCATCTTTGCAAAATGAAGATGATAACATCTACCTGAGAGTTTTGTAGTGGAGATTACATGAGATAACATGAATAAATAAGGTCACAGCCTGTGGCACACAGAGGCAACCAGCACTCATTAATTCACTTTCCCTGTCTCTCTCCTGCTCCCTCTTGAACCCTGCACTTCCCACAGAAAGCAAGACCCCTGAAAATCAAGTCACTGTATTTTACTTTTAATTATACTACTGCAGATTTTCTAAACACAAAGACAGTGTAACACCAACATCAGCTCAGATTACCTGGCCCTTACTTACAGCATACATAATTATTTTAATGCAATTAGCTTTCAGTGGTGTAGGAAGACAAGCTTAATGATTTTCATTTTCCACCAAAGAGAACTCTAATTCATGACTCCCAATGTCTATTCCATGTAGTATGAAAGAGAAACACCTTTTTGCCCTTAGTTTTCTTAGGCCCTCTGTTTAATAACTAACCAGGACGGGGAGACATAAAAATGAAATCTAAGCAAGCAGCCCAGAGATGAAAAAGAAAAAACAAAGCAAGACACACAGCAACAAAAATCACTTTCTTCTTCCTTCACTTCCCTCCCTTCCCTCCTGAAGACCAATTCCTCAACATGATTCTCCATAGCCTTTTGATCTTTGGCTATATTTTCAAATAGTGAGGGCGTAAGTGTGCATTTTTTGTATCTTCTTAACATCTAGCCAGTGCTTTTCTATTTTCCTTTGCTTTTTTGCTCTTTGTCAGGTACTCGTCACTTTCACTGCACACTGCCTTTACAGAAAACCAAAGAGGATTGGGTATGACCAAAAGACAGCGATCCTATTTTAAGAGTGGGTAGAATCTTTTAATGGTGGGAAGAAATTGTTTGCCAAAAATCAAATCAAGAGCAAAGTACTGTGAGCCTTATTGGGAAGAGGTCTATTGACTTGGTATGAGGCCTGGAACCCTCTCCCTCTAACAACCATGGAGTGCTGGGCATGTCCTCTGATCTCTGTTTGTTCTTCCATGAAAGGACAATCCTAGCAATCTGCCTTCTTTGGTTTCAGGCTGCTATGGGTTCTCAATAATCTGGCAATTGTCAAATGATTTGAAAAGCACCACAGAAATATAAATATAATTTGCAAGAAAAGGTAGCTTTGATCTACAAAAGAGTTGTAGGAATCGAGATACATGAAAATGAAGATGCCTGGAAATCACAGAAAGTTTCTGGATGTGTTATTTCATGTCTGTTGGAAAAAAGAATCAACCAAACAAACAAACGAAACACAGCTGTGAAAAATATCTCTCCACTTTGAGAGGCCGAGGCGGGAGGGTCACTTGAGGTCAGGAGTTTGAGACCAACCTGACCAACATGGTGAAACCCCGTCTTTACTAAAAATACAAAAATTAGGCGGGCAGGTGGCAGGCGCCTGTCATCCCAGCTACTCAGGAGGCTGAGGCAGGAGAATCGCTTGAACCCAGGAGGCCGAGGTTGCAGTGAGCTGAGATTGCAACACTGCACTCCAGCCTGGGTGACAGAGCAAGACCCTGTCTCAAAAAAAAAAAAAAAAAAATCTCCCATCCCACACTGAAAAAGCAATGCAAGCTTACCAGGACCAGTGTGTTCATAGAACCATCATCTTACACTCAAGAGCCTAAACAAAAATCAGGGAATTGATGACAAGTGATAATATGCATTATCTCTTCCCCTATGTGAGGTACAGCTCAAACTACATTTTTGAGGAGCTGCCACAGGGTCAGGAGAAGGCAAATCACAGTTCACGTTCTAGCTTTTTCTAAGCAAACGTATTTTCTCTCTGCATTATTAACGTGGAGCCAATCTGCAGCACTAATTTTACACTGGGGAGAGTTCAACCCTAATTGTTCTACCAATAATGGCAAGTTGAAATGATCTGCTAGCCTCATAACGTGGACAAACACGTCTGTCTAGCTGCCCATTAAACCACATAAACCATTGTCCCAGGTTTCAGCTTTTGGGATATGGTTGCTATCGGCTAGGTCAATCTTGTCCTGGGTTTCCCAAGCTGGCTGTTACTTCTACAGAGCAATTTGGAGATGTGCAAAAAACAAAGACACACACACACACACAGAGAGAGAGAGACAGAAAGAGGAAGAGAGAGGATCTTCTCTCTCCTCTTTAATATACACACAGCACATTTACATCCTGCCTCCACATTCAGGCAATAAAGGCCTCTTTAGTCCTGCAACAACTCCATTAGAAAGCTTATGCTTAATCACACAGTTAACGTTTTTCTGTAGAATTGGTTGCTTGGCCTCCCCCACATCTGGATTCCCAGCTCCCCCACCCCACACAAGCTAAACATTTCCCATTGATTAAAAAATGCTGTTAGTGCAACTTTACTATCATCCGTGGTTAAATATAATTAGCTCAGCGTTTCAACAAAAGAAACTGGATCAAATTGCTCTGCAATTTTTGGTAAGAAACAGAATTTCTTCCTACTGTGTACAGATTAAACCAGGAGCAGCAGGACAGATCTGAGAAGTTAATAACACATCTCAAACAGAAGTGGAAGAAAGTACATTAATTACTAGGTAACGGATATCAACACTGCAACGAACTACAATTACACATGCCTAAGTGATGCAGGGTGTAAACCCATCTGGGAGGACACACGCTGCCCTTCTTTTTTCATAAGGCACATTAGGTGGAAACGTGTTGAACTTCGGAACCGAGCTAGTCACGACCATGCGAGCTAGCAGGGAGGCTGCCACGACCAGACAGCGACCATCTAGCATCTCCCTTGGAAAAACAGTTGTGAGCTGGTATTCCAAAGCTGTGTTTACAAAAGCAGTAAAAGTGAATTGGAAACAAAACAAAACAAAACAAAAAACCAAGACACCAAATACAAATAGGACTGAGACCACAAGGTTTTAGTTCTCAGAATACAGATGATGCATTCACTGTGTATACAGCACCTTTCCACAAGGCAACAGTTTTCAAGGAATATCCTTCAAATGGATTTGAATTAACTCGATTATCCAGCCTAACCCGGAAGAGGCCTTACTTGTCCAATTCAATTCTAAACGCTCTTTGGAATTCAATTCCAATTCCTTTTAGATGTGGAAAAATGTGTACTGTGAAATTCTGGCCTCAGAATCCAGTCACACCCTAACATATACATAGTTTCCAAAGAAGTTATAGAACAAGTGTGTAAAGATGTGGATCAACTTTTTGGGGAGAGAAGAGAAAACCAAGCTGTTGGACAAAAACAACAGCAACAATAATACACACACACCGGCCATCTCTCGTGCTATTATGAAGCCACAGCAAACTGGTCACGCTGGATCCATTCTAGAAAAGTCTGCCTGCCAACTTGGCAAAGTGCCAGGAATTAAATGCCACTCACATTTCGAGCTGAGTTATGTGAACCACATAATGAGAATGCATAGAACACGGGCTCCAGGCTGGAGTGGGACCTCACTTCTCCCCACAGGGAGCTTCCTGCAGACTTCTGCACTCCACTAACTCAACCCCAACAGGCCCCCATGCAAAATTTGGAACTGAAGCTTTTGAGTGACTGCTGAATGCTAAGTAAGAGTTTGGTGATTTTTTTTTTTAATTAAACAAAACAAAACAAAACAAAAATGTTTCTGCCATTCAGAAATAGCGGCCAACTACCCCTATAGTAAATGACACCCACCTTCACGGGAAGGCCTGTGGAGAAGTGGCCTGAGCCACTGTGGGTGACCCAAGTCAGCACCATGTCAGGAGGCTTTGGGCAGCAGACTCTGGAAGGTGGTTCCCTCATGGCACCCCAGACTGTAGGGCTCTGTAACACTGCTAGTAAACCACTTAGAAACAATGGTATTTTTTTTCCAAGAACAGGAGTGATGAAGCTTAGAAAGATACATACACATACAAAGGACATTTGAGCTTTTTCCAGAAATGAGTCAAATTCAAGGCTAGTGATGAACAGTAAAAGCTTCAGGGTTCTGGATTCTTTACACCGGCAGATCTGTGTTGCTTGACAGCTCCTCTGATTATGGAAGGATCCAGACTGTGTACTTTGTAGTCAGTGTTGTGAGAGTGGCATATCCTGTGTGTTCGTCAACATGTTTATCAATACAGCAACCCTCTTTAAATGCAAGGGAAAATTCATTACACCAAATCCCAAAGAGCCAGAAATCAAATTTTTGCTGACTTAATGAAGGGATGAACGAGTGAGTGATTCTATAAGAAGTTCGTTTTAAACCTGAAATTTGACCTAACCCAGCTGAATTTGTGATTACTAAAAAGTGCTTAAGGCTGGGCGCAGTGGCTCATGCCTGTAATCCCAGAACTTTGGGAGGCCGAGGCGGGCAGATCACGAGGTCAGGAGATCGAGACCATCCTGGCTAACGCGGTGAAATCCCGTCTCTACCAAAAATACAAAAACTTAGTTGGGCGTGGTGGCGGGCGCCTGTAGTCCTAGCTGCTCAGAAGGCTGAGACAGGAGAATGGCATGAACCCGGGAGGAGGAGCTTGCAGTGAGCCGAGATTGTGCCACTGCACTCCAGCCTGGGCGACAGAGTGAGACGCTGTCTCAAAAAAAAAAAAAAAAAAAAAGAGTGCTTAAAATGATTATATTTGTATTTCATTTTTCTTGGCTACATACAGATATGCACTATGAAGTTGATGTACACTAGGTAGAACAGAGCCAGCATTTTGTGTGTGTGTGTGTGTGTGTGTGTGTGTGTGTGTGTGTCCCCGTGACGACTATACTTGCTTGACAGAGAGCTCCGCACTTCCTTCTATGACAAGTTATCTGTGGTGAACTGAGGATCTGAAAGGCTCTCTCATGATCTAAGAAAGTCATTATTTGTTATCACTTAGCAAGGTACGGCGTAAGAACATCTCCCACCAATATTTTATTATTCCTTGTACTTTGCTATGTCCTGTCATATTCATATCATGTCGATCTTTAAACAATCTGCCGTTTAAGTCAAATGTACCTATTTTACAGGTGAGGAAATTGAGGCTGAGAAAGGTTAAAATGACTTGCCCAAGGTCATACAGCTATTCCACTGGATTTGTAATGGTACAGCAGCGCCTCTGGCTGGCTCACTGATGTGGAGACAGGTAGCACCCATTGGTGGGTTCTTTATTACTGTTTTCCTACAATTTTCAGAGTCCCTCATCTGCAAATCCCTTTCACAGATCTTGGCCCTAGCAACTATGCTGCAAGGCAGCTAGGACCATGGCTGAGATCCAGCCCTATACCCCTCCTCTATCTTCCTGCTGCTGCCCTTTTGCTATTTTTCTGATCATCATCACCTTTCCCAGGGAGAAGGCGGGAAATATAAACAGGCATGGAAAGAAATCAGTCAATTTCGGCCGGGTGCGGTGGCTCACGTCTGTAAACCCAGCACTTTGGGAGGCCGAGGCGGGCAGATCACGAGGTCAGGAGATTGAGATCATCCTGGCTAAAAATAGGTGAAACCCTGTCTCTACTAAAAATACAAAAAAAAAAAAAAAATTAGCCAG